>NC_058113.1:33868128-34148128 GCF_914725855.1 Thunnus albacares
ATGGAGCCGCCTCCTTCCTCTGAGTTCAACACCCCTTGGGTCAAGTTCTTTAAGAATTAAGCGTACCTCTTCTTTCTTGATGTGTAATCCGTTCTCCTTGCATTTAGTGTACATCCACCTATACCCACACAGCTGGCCACTTGTTTGTAACTGTTGGTGAATGAAATCAACTACACGATCCAAAGGGGTGTATCCCTTGCGCCGAAACAGACTACATGCTTTCAAAATTCGTTTTAAATGTCTTTCAGACACAACATAGCGATGACGACTTGCAAGCAAAGCAGCAATGTCCTTACAATGAAGTCTTAGTTCGAAACACAGCCGAATTAACTCCTGAACTGGCATTTTCACACAGACCTCAAACCAAATGCAGTGGATCTCCCACAAAACATGCGCGCGCATCCAATGCTTTCTCGTGCGCACGAGAACATTTCGTGTGAGCACGAAATGTTTTCTTGTGCGCACGAAAAAGTAGTATCTCGTGAGCACTAGGAATGTTTTCGTGAGCACTAGAAATGTTCTCGTGAGCACTAGAAATTTTCTCGTGCGCACTAGAAATGTTCTCGTGAGCACTAGAAATGTTCTCGTGCGCACGAGAAACGTATCTAAAAAAAAAATTTTCCCATGTCCCTTTAGGGGCTCCGTAGAAAACTAACATGACTGACCTGCATTTAAATAGTGTAGTCTTTGTATGGAGTCAGGTGTGTATGTTGTGTGTCAAGCTGTTTTCCTACAGTAGTTACTGAGGCAATTTTCATGCTTCCTCTCACTGTGTGCTTGATGTGTTTTATGAGAGAATCTTTGTAAAGAATACTGAGTGATAACAAACCTAGAAACTATCTGCAAACTAAAATCTCTGTTCTTACAGTATTGATAAACTTAACTGTTGGAGCATATTTCAGACATATATTACTGCACATATGTAAGGATTAATAAGCTTTGCTAGTAGAGTAAATATACCTCTCTTACTTCTAAAAAACTGAATAACATCATCACTCCATGGTAATAGAAACTGACCCATGTTGCTCTGTAAACGAGCTCTATGTAGACCTTCACTGTGAGGACACCTGCAGCTTTTCTAGTGCTTTAGTGACACTTTGTGGCTATGACGCAGTACTGATCTGCTCTACTGGAAACTGCAGGTTGCATTTGTTACACATCATTTTAACTCTAGTTGTATTATACATGATATTATACATCAAGAGATTTATTTAATCAGGATTTTCCTGGCAGTGATGATCAGCTGTTTGATATTTTCCTTGAACTTACTGACCTAGAAAGCATTTTTAAGAGAGCTCATGTTTCCACTGAGGCTGCACAGTCCTCAAACATGTTTGAGTCTAGCAAATGGATCAGCAATCAATACACAACATATGCTTACATGTGCTTTGATGTTTTTGTTTGCTTTTTGTATGTCTTGTTTGTTCGACCTGCACGGAGACTGCAAATCTGACACATTTACATCATATTGATGTTAATGTGTGTTGTCCCTGATATGAAAAATGCTTATGTGGCATATGCAGTAACCATTCAGCTACCAGGGCGCTCCCATTTGGAGCCATTTTTAAGAAAAAAAAGTCCAAATTCTCTGATTCCAGTTTGTTAAATGTGAATATTTTCTGGTTTCCTTAATCCCTTATGACAATAAACTGAATATCTTTGGGTTGTGGACAAAACAAGACATTTGAGGATGTCATGTTGGACTTTGGGAAACACTGATCAACATTTTTCAACATTTACCAAACAGCTAATCGATTAATGGAGAAAACAACTGACAGATTAATCGCTAATAAAAATAATCATTAGCTGCAGTCTGGAACCAAACCAGACCAAGCTGCACAGGATCAACATCAATTAGTCCCTCACCTCAGGGAAAGGAAAAAGCCCTCTGATTGGCTAATTGATAACAGGATTTGAAAATGAATCTGCAGTTTTTGATATTGATAGACAATGCTGAGTTTTGATGAGTAATGTGAAATATGAATTTTAATCGGAAACAGAACAAAATATAAAATGATTGATTGTTGCTTCAGAAATGCTACTAAATCCAGATTTATCCAGCTCCTCTTTTTTTCCAAAACAGCACCTGATCTCTTCATAAAAGTCCTGAAAGAAGCATTTCCAGCAACTGGAATCAACATCCAACAGAAAGAGTGCAAATCACCAGTGGAAAAAAAAAAACA
Organism: Thunnus albacares; assembly: GCF_914725855.1. Lineage (NCBI taxonomy): Eukaryota > Metazoa > Chordata > Actinopteri > Scombriformes > Scombridae > Thunnus > Thunnus albacares. The sequence continues at coordinate 33,870,312 of NC_058113.1, forward strand.
TCTCCATACTCATAAAAATAAAGCTGCTTTTTTCAGAAGAACAAAACTTGCATTCATTCAAGAAGAAAATTAAAGGAAACTCCATGTGACAAAAAGCCCAGCCGTGAATAAGAAATTTAAAAATATCTGTGAAGTCTCCTTGGTTATTTCCTTGAAAATGTGCTTTTTTCTGAAAGTTTTCTCATCTTCTTCGCCCAACATCCTCCTCATCGACTCTTCGTCAGACAAAGCTTCTCACAAGCCTTCTGCGTCTCAAAGCGGTTGCTGTTGCCGCTGCAGCCGCCGTACCAGAAGGGGGAGCATTCCCCACGTTTGCTGTCGAAGAACCACATTAAGGTGTAGTTCTGGCAGCCGCCGACGTCATGTTTGAGAAAACAGGTTTCTGGATGGAGACACAGGAGAGACATTCAAGTGTTACACTAAACAGTGAGACTAATGCAAGAACATTTCCATATTTTTATCATATTTTATTTTAAAACTTTTTTCCAGGTCAGATTCAGCGAGAGCGACACACAACACATTACACACAGACGGCTCAGACAGTGGAGTTATAGAAATATAGCAATTAAAAGATGGCAGTGAAAATAAGTAATAAGTAAAATGCAGTAGTTGCTGTTCAACAGATAATAAATAATTGTCATTTAAAGAGTTGGTTCTGTACTCATTTATTGAAATTTAAATCTCACCAATGTCTGGTGCTGTAATCCATTACACAGTAGCATAAAATTACTATATTTTATTTTACAGTTACGTACAGCTACTGTAAAAGTAGATACAGTACCATAAAATTACTGTTTCATTTTACATTTGCTACTTTAAATAAAAACACAGTAAACTTACTGTAAAATAAATTACAGTAAGCGTACTGTGTTAACTTCAAAATAAAATTACTATACGTGGAAATACGAGATAATGTTACTAATATAACAGAAACAAATTAACTTGTTGCAATAAAAGGTTAAATACGGATATATTTGGTTGAAAAACAAATAAAAGAGACGTCTTAAGAATTTTCTTGAGTACTTGGAGGCCGGCTCAAAGAGGAATCTTTTTGAGGCTGTTTTTATAAGTTACGATAAAACGGGAGGAGTTTGGGTCTAAAGGTTTTTGTGCCGAATTATTGATGAATATTCAATTTCTTTGTTCTAGGGCTTTAGGTGTGACTGGTGGTTTGCAGCCTGCATCTCCTGGAGTAAAGGAATTTTGTAGAAGTCTAATTCTGAGTTTTAACACGCAAGAATCACACTTCAGAGTCACTGTGGCCTCATATTTCACATTTAAGCTGTAAATACATTCTTTTCATAATGTTCAAGCATTTCATGATATTTTCTGATTGATAACAGCTAAGCAGTTTACTTATGTTTCATAAGAAGTCAGTTCTCCTAATAACAAACATTAACCCTCATATTAACACTTCATGATATCTAAGCATACAACCTTCATTGGTTCAACTTTCTCAAACTATCTACACATCTTAAACCATCTACTGAAATAAAGTTTAATACTATAGTGAAAGGAAATAAAGTTAGGCAACACTTATGTTATTATATTACTTTCAGAAACATATTTAAATATAAGATGAGCAGAACTCTTACTTCATAATATAAAAGCATTCAATGTGACTATTGTTTAACAAAAAAAGAAAACTTTAAACTCAAATCCTTCAAACATTATATCTTTACTTTCCCATTACTTCAGAAACTTAATTCTTTCAACACAACTACTCGTCTAATTTAGCTTTTAAAATATGTTTGCCTATGAGGTTAATAGATCACAAGTTAAACACTTGGGTGATTTTAAAAAACAAACACATGGTTATCAAACATTCATTATCTCTTCACATAAGGGAATTTAACTCTTGTCAATAGAGGGCAGTATTGTTACCTGTAATATAAAAGGTCAATAAAATCTAAGTCTTATATCTCTTTAGTAGATAGTCATACACCTTTGAAAGTTATACCATTCTTCTTGTATTTACATGACAAATATTAATTCAATTAGACATTTAATTTACATGAATTTCAGGTTTGCCTCAGATTTTCAGGGAGGCTTCACAAAGTCGTCAGGAATGTGGGTTAGTTCATGGCTTTGGTGATAAGAGTCCGTGCTCCATCTAAGGTGAGAGTTGTTTTTCTCCAGTCCAAGTGGCCTTTAGGGTCATTTCATGCTTTAAGTTTGTGTCATAATTCAGCTTATTGAAATGGTTTCTTAGGAGGTCTTCCTGAGTCTGTTGAGCATCACTGATCAACCCCCACTTAGGCTTACAAAGGTCAGTTCAGATTCTGATGTTCTTTTGCTTCCGTATCTTTAAATTTGACAGTTGTGCTCGAAAAACTTGGACCTCAGTATTTCTAACATCTTGCTCACAGTCCTCAGTGTAGTTACAATCTGCTTTACATTGAAAAAAGTCACTAAAATGTGGTTTAAACAAAAGTTATGTCACCAGGACATAAAAAACCATCTAGGTTACACTTATCGTAACCAATACAGCTTTCTTCCAAGTCAGATTCAGCAAACCCTTATACCTGTACAAACTCACTGTACAATTCTATGTGCCCTCATGAGATGTGAGCAGTAGCACAATCAACACCTTCATATTGCTATATAAATGGAATTGAGTCAAAATAAACTACAGTGTGTGTGTGTTCATAGTGATGTGACATATCACAACACAACACTAGATGAGTTCATTGTTGGTTTGAGTCTGCATGTGGGATTTCTTGACAAAGAGAAAAATGTAGACAATCATCAGACGTATCCGTAACTGAGACAAATTCAAAGTCTGAGGAAAACAAACCACTAGAGGATGCCAAAAGCCGCTGGAAGACGTTTAATAAATGTGGTAATGCATAACAATATTTCTCCAAACCAGACAATTTACTGTATCAAACTCCACCATTCTGACACAAAAGGAGCTTAAAACAAACCATGAAATGTGTTCACAGATATTTTTAATCCAGTTCTGATCATCAGCTGCTGACAGTGTGTGTTTTTGTGTGTAAAGTGGTGTGTGTGCTACCATTGAGGTTAACTCCAGATGCTGTCTGTCCTCGCCGGTTGATGTGTCGATGACATCCAGCTGTCTGGTCCAAGTCATTACTCCCATCTGCTCCTTAAACTCCACATCCTCATCCATCAGCTCTGCCGACCCGTCACTGGACACACAGCAGCAGACGTTCACTGATTCACGGTAAATTATTCTCAGTAACACAGTCATAAAAGTTACATCTTCAGTCACACTTTTTACTCTTTATTTGTCAACTAGTTGTCATCAGAAACAAGTAGTGAACTCAACTCTCAACATATCATCAGCTTTCAAGTTGATATGTTGAACTTGTTAGCAAACAGTTGCTTATTTCCACATCCAGAGTTGTGTTTCTGTCCAGCTGGTGAATGTAAGTCCAATATTCACTCTCTTTTAGTTCTGCTTTTACTCTCTACCAACTCCTGAGGGAAATATCTGGCTCTTTAGCTGCTAAATGCTCCACTATGTTCACCAGCTAGTCTACAGCTAACTGTGATTGTTTGCCGTTTGGTGCTGAGCAGGTTGTGTACAGTGGCTTTTTACAGCTTTTTCTCTGAAAACAGCTGCCTGCTGCGGCCCAAAATGACGCTATGAGAGCGCTGAGAGTGAACCAAAACAGTAAAGTTGCAGCCGGACAGATAAACAATGAGCTGAAACTCACTATAAAGCGTAAAGCCGAGAGGAGCTGCAGAGTCACTGATAATTCTCTGTAGGTTCATCACCAACACATTACACACTGACAGATCAAATATTCATATTAAAGTGGCTGTAAAGGACTGTATGCATCTTATTGACTTAAAGCTGCACTAATCAATATTTGTGTATTAACAACTGATCACATGACAACATTAATAAAATTATTAATGGCAACTTAAATCCTTATCTGGACATGATACCCAATAACACATGGTAGATTTCTAGACAGACTCTGATGTTTTTTTTGCCTCCATACCTTTATATCTTTAGGCAAAAAAAAGAGAAAAAAACAGAAAATATAATTAAACAGCTACATCTCAAAAAATGTGACATTTTTATTTTATTTATTATCAGAAACATTTACAGACTTGTTTTGGTGGCTACTGGATTTGTGCTGAAAAATTTGGACGTCAGTATTACTAAAATTTGTGTAGTTAAGAACTTCTTTATATTTAAATAAAGTCACTGAAATGCTGTTGAAACAAAGGTTATGTCACCTTTATTCAAACTAATACAGTCCAGTTTTAACCTGAAGGTCTAGATTACTAGATACTTTCCAGATTCCTCCTTTTCTCTGAAACTACAGTTCCAACAAGTATCTTCATCACCACCTTTATCTTCCTGGTAAAGACTTGTTGGGCCTCATACACTTTTATTATCTTTTTTTAAATAATTATCTTCAATAATTATTTATTATTGCAAATAACCAAACTAGCTCCTAACAGACTGTCCTGCTCTCTCTAATCTGAGTGTCTTTATCAGAATCAGTTGATGAATCACAGAGCAGGATTTCATGAAAGCTGAGTAACTAAAACCATATTTGGAAAGCTTTTGGCTTTAAAGTCGTATTTTTCAGCTTTGTTGGCCAAAAGTGTCTAAATGTTACCTGTCTGAGTGACTTACCCGTTATGGAAAAGTTGGTCTTCGTCTGTCAGGTCTGGCAGCTGGTTGCAGGTCCGTTTTAAAGAAGGAGGAGGATATGAGTTAATTCCCTCTGAAACAAGCAGAGGAGAATAAATTCATGTTTGTTGTTGCTAAGAAACAATATGAAGAAATGTTTTGAAATGGTAACTGGCTGCATTTATATGATGCTTTTATATAAATGCGAAGTGCTTTACAATGTTTCTGCTGCTCAATCATCCATTCACACACACACACACACACACTCATGCACTGATGGGTGCTGGCACAACCATCGGGACACTTCGACATGCAGACAGGAGGAGTTGGGGATCGAACCACCGACTTCCTAATTAGTGGACGACCCGCCCCTCCAAATATCCTTGTTATTGTGAACTGGATGATATCTGGAGACAGAAAACTGTGCAGAAAAGTTAAAGACAACCTGTGATTTTATGACTGTAACCATCTGCTCTTACTGTTGAGGGCGGAGAGGAAGACTCTGAAGAAGCGCTGGGTGTAGCCCTGCTCGTCAGCCTTCAGCCGCCCAATGTGGAGCAGGTGCTGCTGTACAGGGAAACTGGCCAGATTCTCCACCTGCGTCTGGTTGTAGCGCCCACCCACCGCCACCACAAACATGGCCACCCCCTCACACTTGGCCTTCTGGGAGATGTAGTGCAGCTTTGCCTGATCCTTGTAAGCCGTGTGGGTGCCCACCACGGTCAGCAGTACCTTGCTCCTGCGAGGCTGTCTGGCCTTCAGCAGCACCTCCTTCAGGGAGAACTCCAGCGTCTGTCCCAGCACCGAGGAGCCGCCCTGCTGTTGCATTGTCTGGACCAGGTGTTTCTTCATCAGCTGGTGGTTCGCGTACTCCTGCAGGCCAAACTCCACCTTAGCCTTAGTGCCGCTCTGCTGGACTACAGCTACTCGGGCCTGGTTCCTGGCCCGTTGGGGTTGCGGACTCACAACCAGCTGCTCCACCACAGAGCCCAACAGCTGCTGCATGCCAGTGTATTCGTCAGCCTGCATCTGCCTGGAGCTGTCCGCCACCATCACCAGGTCCACGTCCACCTCCTGAGGCCGCACTGGTTCCTGGATGGAGGCACACTCCTGTGTACGTCTGCAGGGGTCTGAAAAAACAATAGAGGAAATATTCAGAAACCGGATACTGTGGTTGGAAAATGGCTCCGGATTTGTCTCTCTGTAAAATATTTATGATGGTATTTAAAAATTTTGACCTGATTTGCAATTTTGCAAATGTTGGTATTTACTGCCTTCTTTACGTAACAGTTTACAGCTGAAATTTGTAATAACTTTGAGGAACTCCTGAACCCTAACAACATGCCCTCAGTGGAGGAGTCTGAGCCAGAAAATGTGAAGGTTACTAAGGGTCTTAAAACTCTGGATGTTGTTGGGCTTTTTCCGTTGATAAGGCCTTTCGAATAGATGTGGGTGGTAGTTGCCATTTTTAAGAAAGGGCACTGAAGGGTGTGCTCCAACTATCAAGTATCACACAGCTAAAATTCCCAGGGAATCTTGTGCTGTAAAGAAGACTGGCTGATTGTGAACTTTGGATTTAGAAGTGATGTGGAGATCCTCACTGGAACAGCTCACTCTTGCGAGGATACTAGCAGGGACATGAACTTTGTGGATTTGGATTGGGACTTCCCCTGGGTGTTTTGTGGGTTGTACCTCAGAAATATCAAGTGCTTGAGCCATTGCTATGAGTCATCGGGGCCATGACATGAGTGTCCATATTCTCACCAGTAAGTCAAGCATATTCTCGGTTGGGCTCGGGACAAGGTGGCTCCTTGTCACCAGCAGAGTTTTTGAGATTCATGGACAAAATCTGAAGGTACAGCTGATGGACAGAGAGGGTCCAATTTAGTGACTTCAGGATTGAGTCTCTGCTTTTGTCAACGATAAAATTCTGTTGGCTTCATCAAACCAGATTTCTGTTGGGATGAAGGTCAGGGCATGCTTGAAACAAACAAACAAATGTATGATTACATAAGGCAAAAGTGTTCACAGCTGTTCTGAATGGCCACACTCAAAAGCAAGGTGAAAAGCCTGCCATCATAAGCCAGGTGTCCATCCAAATTTAGTGTAAATTTTAACAGTATTCCCAGAATATCTGCAAAAGAAAATTCTAATAAATGTGCGTTTCCATCTTCTGACGTTCAAGAATATTAGAAGTTGCCAGTTGGTGCCATTAAACAATTGCAGAAGAAGAGGAGATAATGAGATGATGTCATTAAAAGACTGGCAATCAAAGTTCAAACTGTGAACAAATACAATAGACAATCATTTCAGGTTTTTTCATGTATTATTTTGAGGAACGTTACAGTCTCCTCATCATTTCACACTGATCTGATGTTTTTCATCTGCTGCCGTTTTTTCTTTTCTCTGGTAGAGCGGAAACGTAGATGGACGCCATGATTAAATTGTTAAATCTGTTTCCACCTCAGCCAAGTGTAAAAACTTATTTGTGATATTTCAAGATTTTTATTGAATTTCTGGTGTTTCCACTCAGGTTTTTTTTTATGTGCAAATCAAAAAAATGCAAATAAAAACAGTATTGGGAACACACCTATAGAGGCACACCAAAGAACAGTGGTTGGCAAGTAGTGGCCCTTGGGCCAAATCCGGCCCTCCAGTTAAAATATTTGGCTCCTTGATGAAAGTTGTGACTTTCATAGTTTACATTAAAATGTTTACATCATTTTTTACAAATCTATTGCAGATAAAGAAAAAAAAATACAAGGCTCATGAAAATCCCGATGAAATAAAAGCTTGTTAATTCTAATACTGCCAACAGATGACGAGCGGCATTAATATTGTAGTGGCGCCATATTATTTGAACAGTGCATGGCGCTGAAATTAACTCTAATTAACCTTCCAGAAATTAAATTTATATGCGTTAATTCCAATACTGTTTTAATTTCACAATTTTAGCCAATTTGACCAAACAGATTCGTTCTTCACAAACATGTTTAGGTGGTGGTCTCACAGAAATGGTGTGTTTGATGCCATTATTTCCTAAGATAACAAATCAGAACTTTTAATCAACCAAACGTGACTCAGAAGCAGGATATATTGGTGGATAAGCAATAAAATACGTCTCTTGTCTTGAAGTGCAGCACAGAACATATTGTATATTTGCGTATGAATCATTTTTAGCCAAATGAATATTACAATAAGCTGTGATGAGAAAAATGACATCTGTTATCAGTAAGTTATATTTTGTACGACTGTAGTCTGCTGGTCGACTAGTCAATTAGTTGGTCGATATGCTCTCGTCTGATTAAATTCTCATTGGTCCGTGTCATTTTCATAAGGAGAAAAATGCTACATCAATAGCTTTCCAGGAGTAATCCTGCGGCGGAAGGGACAGACTAACAAATTACCTGTGAAAACGGGGGTGTATTCAAAACACTTTTCACAACTTTGAACTCGCCCAACCTAATGGAGACTGCTGGGTCTAACTGTACTCAACGTTTACTGAACGTTTACTGAATCTGTGTTTCTCTATACTGACAGCCCAAAAAAATTTTTTAATATTTGATAGCGTTTGGGAGTCTCTGTGCAGCACTGTTCTGGTACGTGAGTCAACCTCTGTCATTGCCTGGGAAACTATTGGTAGCGTGGCTCCATTAAGGAGCATGTTTGCGTAGCGAGTAGGAAAGAGCGAGGGGCAGAGAAGTGACGGTGGATGCGAGCGGAGCAGAGGAAAAGGTTAGTAGTAAGTTGTCAGTCTGGCAGTAAATACACACATCCACCCCCCCCTCGTGTTGTGTCTGACTTAACCTATGATCATGAATACTGGATAGTGACAGAAAGAATTTGATTCTGGATGCAAACGACCAATATGAGTTTTCTCGACAGGATGCGTGGGCTCAGCCTTCTTTTCAGTTTAATCTCACACTTTAATCACTTTTTCAGCACAACCTTTCAGAGCCAAACATGCAGAAATTACAAATGAAACACAGTTTTGACAGAAAATTACTGGATGATTGATATGAAATGTTAATTCAAGCATGAGGCTCAGAGCTTACCGAAACAGATCGCACAGTTCTTGACTTTTCTCAGATTGGCAGCCTGGTCCCGCGGCCTCCCCAACTCTATGAAGATGGAGTGTCCTGTGTCGTCAACCTGAGATGAAACAGCAGCTGTCATTATTTACTGCTCAATATACACCTGCCAAAAAGAATTTTACTTCAGTGGCTTTTCTCCAGTCGGTGTCATTAAACCGTTGCAGAGGAAGAAGACACAATGAAATGACGTCATTAAAAGAGTGTCAGTCAAAGCTCAAATGATGGAAAACCATGTGGAAAACATGACATTTCTGTTAGTTTCACGTAAAGATTTGAGGAAGGTTACAGTCTCCTCATTGCTCCACACAGATATGATGTTTTCAGCTCTTCAGTGACATTTGTGACATTTATTCACTAAGTCTGTTTACACTGCATTTTGTTACATAAATAAACAGGTGGATGAAAACACATAAACTGTCTGCAATGTCTCTCGGCAAAGTCACGACACAAGTTTAAGAAATCTTTTATTGCCTGATCAAAAGATTATTTTGCAACTATTTTGATAGTCAATTAATCGTTAAAGTAATGTGTAGAGCCAAATATTTGATGGTTATAATTTGTCAAATGTGAGAATTTTTCAGCATTTTACATGATAGTAAATTGTATATTTTTGGGTTTTGGACTGTTGGTAGGACAAAAAAAGACATTTAATGACATCACCTTGTGCTCTTGCATATTGTGATGGGCATTTTTCTCTGTTTTATGATGGTTTATACACCAAATGATAAGTTGATCAAGATCAAGAAAATAATCCGCAGATTAATCAATAATAAAAATAATAGTTAGTTGCAGCCCTAAAACTATCATGTAGTCTGATCCCAGCATTAGACACTGTCCTGACATTTGATTCAATAAGGATTGTTTTCATTATCAATCAACCTGCCGGTTATTTTTTTGGTTAATCAAATAATCGTTTCGTCAATGAAATGTCAAAAAGTGAAAAATGCCCATCACAACTTCCCAGAGACCGATGTGACATTTTCAGATGTCTTGTTTTGTTTCTCCAGTGGTCCAAAACCCAAAGATGTTCAGTTTACAACAATATGTGACAAAAACAGCATTTCAGATGCTTGAACCTGAGAATGTTTGCTTGAAAAATGACTGAAACAATTAATGAATTATCAAAGTAGTTGACAATAATTGTTCATGTCAGTTGATTAATTGACTAATCGTTTCAGCTCTAATTTGATTTAGTTTGAAGTGATCGCTCACTCCAGGATGACACTTTAAAAGCTGAAGCGACAACATGTTTGTTTGGATGTGATTCCTATGAGGCCAAAGAGCTCTGCTGACAAATCAAACCCACCTCCATCGCTCTCCTAACATCAGGATCGCCGCTCAGTGAGATGACTACAGGGATGATGTTTAGGGCCCGGTACTCCATTACAGCGGAAATGATGTCGTTGATATTCTGCGTCTGTCCGTTGGAGAAAAACACGGCCACCTTCCTCATCAGAGCTCCTGCACGGGAGCGTTTGAAGACGTTCTGACCTACGAAGCGCATGGCGGCTCCCAAGTGCCGGTCGGATGTGCCCTCCAGGGTGATGTTTATCACAGAGTCATTCAGCTGAGTCTTGTGGCGGTAGTCCTGGAAACGGATCAGGTACTTGGTTTGGTCATTGTATCCCACTACAGCCACGCGGGCGCCCGTCGGACAGTCGCTCTCAGCAATGGAGATGTCCTCCAGCAGAGAAAGAAGGGCAGTGCGCTGCCTCTCGATGGCCACGTCCTTCGATATGTCCAGGCCGAACACCAGCTCAGTGGGGTAGGCCGGACACTTTGACTGACCTGGAGGGGTTAATGATGAGAAAAGTGGAGAATAATGTAAAACTACTGTACACTTAAAACCCAAAACTGGACAAATGTCTGTCAAACTGCGACACAGCTGTCAGTGGTGGAACGAGGTCAACAAACATGAACAGACACAGGTTCACTGTACTGTCACACAAATTCAGGCATGTAAGCTTTCCTCGCTGCTCATTCTTACATTGTAGTTAGGCAGGAAGATATTGATGTAATGATATCAGGTATGTAATGTATATGTGGCTTCCAGCATAATTTAATATCTATTATCACTACAAGAAATTTAATTTCATACACTTTCATTTTCAACATCCTGTATCATGTGTTTGCTTTGTAAACTTTTAAAGAATTAACAAAGATGATACATTTAGTTTTACTTAATTCAGTGTTAGTTAGGGTTGTTAGAATCAGACCAACTCTGCATCCTAAAGTGGTTTCTTACCACAACAAAATAAAGTAGTATCATCTGCAAATAAAATACATTTTAATAATTTGGAAACTTATATCATTTATTTACAAAATAAACAATAATGGGCCAAACACTGAGCCTTGGGGAACACCACAAGTAACCTTCAAAAATTGTGAATTAAAGTTATGTTTTTGGACATATTTATACCTATTCTAAGTACTTAACCAGGAGTGTGCTACCTGGTTAAGGAGATAACAAAGTTTACAAAGACAACAAATGCGCACACCCTATGGTCCACTCACACAGGTGTGTTTTATTTTGTCTTATTAGACCTTTTCTCAGGACTGTGTGGGTGTTTACAGACTGAGCTTAACTCTCTTTACTCCTTGACTGGGGCAATACCTCAAATTTTAAGTCTGGCATTTGAATCCAGGCTTTGTTAAATGCTGAAGTTAGTTTATTTAATGTGACGTCAGGGTTCTGAACCACAAAGTTGGAAAAGGATATCCTATATATCTTTGTCATTCTTATTACTCCATTATTATACATGTAGTTTGGTGACTTCATGTTTATCCCAGCTTAACTCCCTTAAACGTGAAGGTGGAAGGCAAACCTTGAATAACAGACACTAACAGTCATTTTTCAACACAAACATTTCTTTTAACAAGACTAAGAGTCTACAGACCTGCTAGCGGCTCTGTGAGGCTAAATTTGCTCATTAGATTAAAAGTCAGGAGATCAAAGTTATTACAATTCATCCTGTGGGGAATGTGAATGTGTGAACCAAAGTTCATGTCAATCCATCTGATAGCTGCTGAGATATTTCAGTCTGAACCAAAGTGGTGGACCGACAAACGGGAAACACCATCCCTAGAGTCATGCTGCCAAAATCAACAAACGTTACAGAGATGAAAAACCACACCAAAAAAATCAAACATCTCAAGAGTAAATCTTACTGTACTTACCATATTTTCAGGGTAACAAAATGGAGATACATACCGTGGCAGCATGCTGTGTGGAGGAGAAAAATCATAAGATTTGTGCTGGAGAGTTACTGAGGCAATTAAAACAAGTTTGCACTTCATTCACATGAAATTGTAGACATTTGTTTTCACTTTTGACTATTTTTTGTCTCAGTAAATCAATGCTACAACACTTACCACAGTTGTCTCTGATGTAGGTGATCAGCTCACATTCCTAACACAACAGAAAGGAAGTGAAAATACCATGTGCATGTTTAGATATTTTCCTTTAATGGTGACAGATGAAATGACTTTAAGGTGGACTTACAGTCAAGCCTTTGACTCCAGGGGGACCTCTGGGACCCTGGATGGAGAAAAATAAGAAGAATTATTAACCTTGACTCTTTCAACTCAACTCAACGAATCAGTACTGACTGTCTGCTTCTACTCTAAGAGAAAAGTTGGTAGGATTTCCTTTTCTTTTAAAAGATGATGATGATTTTGATGATGATACTCCTTCCATCCCTCACTCACTCTGTGTCCTGGACCTCCCGGGTCTCCAATTGTGCCTGATTCTCCCGGTCTGCCTGGGTTTCCCTGCACCAGTCGGATAAGAAATAAAAAGTCACCAGTAGTGGAAGAAGTACTCCGATCCTTCACTTCAGTAAAAGCACTAGTACAACAATGTAAAAATACTCCATTACAAATAAAAGTCCTGCATGAAAAATCCTACTACAGTAAAAGTACATTATGAGCCTTAAGTATTATGAGCTTGATGTAGTTAAAGTATTGCAGTAAAAGTACATAAGTATTATGAGCTTGATGTAGTTAAAGTATTGCAGTAAAAGTAGTGGTTTGGTCCCTCTGACTGATATATTATTATATATGACATCATTAGATTATTAATAGTGAAGCATCAGTGTTAGAGCAGCATGTTACTGTTGTAGCTGCTGGAGGTGGAGCTAGTTTCAACTTCTTTATACACGGTTAGCTAGTTTAGTCCAGTGGTTCCCAACCTTGGGGTCGGGCCCCTCCAAAGGGTCAGCAGATAAATCTGAGGGGTCGTGAGATGATTAATGGGAGAGGAAAGAAGAAAAAACAAAGTTCTGATACACAAATCTGTTTTCAGTTTTTGGACTTTTTCTCTAATCTTTGATTTTTGCTGAAATATTGGATCATTTGAACATTTATTGAAATGAAAGTATGTGAGAAGTAGAAAAGGAAAAATCACTATTTGGTGGAGCTGTTAACAACTCATAGACATGTGAAATGTGACCCTGACTACACACTGCTCGTTGTAAGACATCCAAAGCCAAAAAGGTTGGAAACCACTGGTTTCATCTTTAACAATGTGTTGTATTTTAAAAGCTTGTAATATTATCCATTGTGTCAAATCTTCATATGAAATGTAACTAAAGCTGCCAAATAAATGTAGTGGAGTAGAAAGTACAATATTTCCCTCTGAAATGTAGTGGAGTGGAAGTATAAAGTAGCATCACATGGAAATACTCAAGTACAAGTACCTCAAAATCGTACTTAAGTACAGTAATGGAGTAAATGTACTCGTTTACTTTTCACCACTTAAAGTCACACTGATGAAACAGAAATATTGTCACTAAAGAGAAAGAAAAATCACAGGTGTGTTTGTTGTTGCTCACCCTTCGACCTTGGTTCCCATCACGTCCCTTATATCCTTTGGTTCCCTTCAGGCCCTCCTCACCCTGAAATCAAGGAAAAAAACACTCATACATGAATTTATAGCAGTTTTGTTTTAGTCTTGTTTAGAGTTTATCAAGCAATTCTATTTTAAATTTAGGTAAAATAAATGGACTCACCTGTAAACCAGGGTAACCAGGAAAACCAGGATCTCCCTGTAAAGAGAAAGTAAGATGTAGTCACTCAAATATCTCATGCCGTTTGTATTAATATGAATACATTTATTAATAAAAGAGCATTTCAGGATTTCATCTTCTTGTCTGTCTTTTCATCTGTGTGCCTCCAGTACAAAGACAGATCCAAGACGTGTTTAGCCTAGTAAGCTTAGCACAAAGACCGGAAGCAGGGGGAAACTGCTGGCCTAGTTCCATCTGGATAAGACAGACATAAGGAGGATTTCCTAAAATGTGAAACACTTCTTTTAAGTTATTATGGTCTGCTCTACCTTGGAACCTTTGGGTCCTGCAAATCCATGACCATCTGCACCATCCTGACCCTGAAACAGATCAAACACTGACAGTCAGAGTCACTGAGTGGACTATAAATATACACTTTAAATTATACTGTGTATACAAGCACAGCAGGTGTCCCAGCTCCTTACCGGCATTCCTCTGTGTCCCTGTGAACCTGGACCACCTTTTACACCTGGATCTCCTAGTTGGCCCTTCAACAACATCAACAAACAGTTTAAACTTTCACTGTACTGAACTTATCAGGTCAACCGAACTGTTAAATTTTCTCACTATTTTTAAAAAATTTTACTTTTCTGTAAATTTTACCTTCCTATATTGTGGTCTACAATTTCCATAAACCCTGTTTATTTTAGTTTATTTAGTTTTTATTAGTACGCTAACAGCATGACTTTAGGGATGGCAATGTTTGTTGCTCTGTTGGTCGGTCCACCACTTTTAATCCAGATTGAAATATCTCAATAATTATTTGATGGATTGTCACGAAATTTGGTTGAGACATTCATTTACCCCAGAGGATGAATCCTACTGATTTTTGTGATCCCCTGACTTTTCCTCTAGCACCACACTGAGGTTGACTTTTGGTTTTTAGTGATTTTTTTGACAAGTATTAGATGGATTGTCAAGAATTTTGGTTCAGTTATTCACATTTCCCAGAGGATGAATTACAATAACTTTGGTGACTGTCTGACTTTTCATTTATGTCCAATACTTTGGTTTCTGACCAACTATCTGCAGAATCAATGACATTCCCATCAGCCTCAGCTGTGCTTTGTGTTGCATGTGAGCATACTTAACTAAGATGGTAAACATGGTGAGCTTTAAACCTGCTAACATAGTCATCATGAGCATATTAGCATGTTGATGTTAGCATGTTGCTGAAAGCACTGGTGTGCCTGAATACTCAGACTTGCATCTGTAAAAATATCAGAATTACTCCTCATGTGTTATATATGTATAACTGTAGAATGCAGACTCGTCCTCATGTCATTACAATCACCAGATTACAAGAAATACGTGACCTCTGTGTCATTTAAAGGACCAGTGTGTAGGATTTAGTGCCATCTAGCGGTGAGGTTGCAGATTGCAATAAACTGAATATCCCCATCCCCCCGCCTCCACTTCCAAGCATGTAGGAGACTCTACAGTGGCCATGAAACTCGCTACTATAGAAATATGACAGTACGACATGGCGGGCTCCGTGGAAGAGGACCTGCTTGCTCTATAGATACAAAGGGCTCATTCTAAGGTAAAGACAACACAATAATTCTTGTTTTCAGGTGATTATATACTGATTAAAACATACTAACTATACAAACTGGTCCTTTTAATGGCAGCTATGGCCCTGACTTAACCCTGCAATAGCCAAAAACTATATTTAGATGTAATCTGGTTAGAGCTGCAACAATTGGCTGTTTTGAGTCTGTTCTGAGATTTTATAGACTTTTATTGATTAATTGAGGAAATAATTGACAGATAATAAAATAATTGTTAGTTGTACCCCTAAATCTGGCCTTCCTTTATCTATTCTTAACATGGTGAAGTATTTGTAGAACTACAGATGAGGCACATGAAATGATGTCACACACCTTTTGTCCATTAGGACCCCGATGTCCAAATTGTCCTTGGTCTCCAGGTTTTCCATTTTCACCCTGCAGGAAAACCAACAGAGTCAGAGCAGGAAGAACAGAGCTACATACACCTAAAGCTGGAGACAAACATGACGACGAGCTGAAGACTGGATAGACCACAGAAGGATTGTTTCCACCGACTGGTGCTGATTTCTTAGTATTCAATAGTCAGGAAGGAGCATAAACCTTATGGCTGTAATCACACAGACAACACACTGAACCACTGCTCAGAAACATCTCGAGTTCTGCAGGTAGATGACCTGCAAATCCAGTGAAAATGCCAATTATCATGTGTTGTACTATAACAAACATGGACAACAACCAGCCATTTGTAAAGTTTGCGCTGAAAAGGCAAAAAAAGGACAAAAGAAGCTGAAATGGTGTGTGAGATCCTGGATGAAGATAAGTGGGAAATGTGGACTGTAACTGAAGGTAAGTGAAGTTTGTAAAATGAAGCTTCAGAAACGTCAGGTTCTGGTCGTCTGTGTAGATCTTGGTTTTAATGTTGTAAAGGCGTTAAATCTCTTTACAGCTTAATCAGACTTTCCTCCATTTCTCTCACACCACAAACCTTTCTTCTTCTTCTGTTTACTTACTGGTACGTCTCCCTCAGGTGACACACAAACAAAAAGAGACATCATTGCTCACTGACATCAGTTGCAAACAAAAAACATTTTCAGAAAATTCTTTATGAGAGTGGGAGCTGGATTTTTACATGAAGAACAAGGAGGAGATACGGAAGCCCTGAAGGCAAGTGACAAAAACAAATTCTGGTGATCCATTTTCTAAGTCTGATCTAAATTGTTTTCTCTCCTGTGTTTATGACTTAAAAACAGGTGAAAAACAGGTTTTGCCAGGATAATCTTTCTAAGTTATTCAATCTTTTTCATCTGTGAAACACGTGGAAAAGTTTTTCAAGGTGAATTTTTTTAATGCTTTTAGTCCAAAAAATTTCACTTGTAAAAACTTTTTTCCACCTGTTTCACAGATGGAAAAAAAAGGAACTTCGAAAGATTGTCATGGTAAACCTTTTTTTTTTTATTTTACCTCTTCTTAAGTCACAAACACAGGAGAGAAAAAAATGTAGATCAGACTTAGAAAATTGATCACTACTTGCCTCTCGGGGCTTCTGTAAGGAGATGATGTTTTATGGATTTTAAAGAAAAGGTAACTGAACAAGGTTTGTGTGGATAAACCATATGAGACTAAATTGAAGCTGCAAGCAGCGTTGAATGGGCCCGCGCACGTCAGGCTGCGGTGCAATCGAAGGGCTTCTGTGACGGGCATGTAGATGTCTTCAGACCCGGCTGTTTTCAGACAGTGCAAGAAGGAGATAAACATCACTTACTTTGTCCACTATTTTGCCTGCTGCTGGGGCTGCTTCACTGAAATTTTGTAGGGCGCGCTATTCAGCCAGTTTGCATCACTGATGGAATATTGTCATGTAGACGTGTTCAGGCCGGGACTCTTATCAAACATGTAAAGTTTGGTGCAACTGGAGCATTTACAATAAAGTTATAACAACTTCCTCTGTCATGGCGAAACATCAAATCTCAACGGTGTGAGGATGAGAATTTTCTGCAGAGTGAGACATGTCTGCCTTACTCACACCTGTGTCATCAAAATGATGCAAGTTTTGGGCACATTCACAAATTAATTTCCAAATCTTCATCAAGTCTATTTTTAGAAAAGTAAAGACCTTTGACCCACATGACCTGGTCAAAGTTTGATTGAAACGTGTACTGTCAGGTGTGTAGAGACAATAAGTAACTGCAGCTGGACACAGAAAAATACGCATATATTTGAATGGAGTGTGAGCGAACCACTAGGTGCTCGGGCCTAATAAAGGAAAAACTGCAGTACAGAACTACAAATTTTTGTTTTGATTTTATTTTTCTGCAGCACTTTCTCACTAAACTGTCACCCTCACTCCATTTTTTCCCTTCCCCTCATAGGTCATCCCCACTACTGAATTATACATATAAGACCTATAATTATTGTAAAATAAATGATAATAACACCAAACTTCATACAAAGTTTGTATATAATGTACTGTATGTATATAGATCTTTCTGCTGTATCCTACAAAAATGAGCTCCATTCAACCCCCACACCCATCCCCCCCTCCTATTCTCTCTCTCTCCCTCTCAGTTGTAAAGGAGAATGTCACTCTTCTTGTGAAATCGCCTCATAAATCCCACGACTTTCGCCAAATCTTACATTAAATATCACATTTTAGTAGGAAATTTCTTGGGGAGTCCCATGTATTTCGTGTGTTTCTTTCTTTCTTTCTTTATTATTACGCCACTTACACCCTAAATTTGACCCCCCTAAACATGCTCAAAAACTCACCAAATTAGGCAAGCACATCAGGCGTGGTAAAAAATTTGATAAAATGTAAAAATGAATCCCCAAAAAGCCAAAATGTGCTCTCTAGCGCCACCTATGTAACTAAAATGGCTGCCACAGCCCATAGGAATGTTATAGAGAGATCAAACCAAAACTCAATTATTCGTCTTATCAAGACCTACAAATCATATGCTGACACCCCTGACCTAAATCCAACAGGAAGTCCACAGTTATCCTGTCAATATGAGACTTTGCCTTAATTTTGGCCCCTGAACAAACGCTATCTCCTCCGAAGGCGTTTATGGTATCGGCTTCAAACTTAAATAAATGACTTATGACACTGTGCTGAAAAAAAGTTGTTAAAAACTTTGTAATAACTCGAATGGTTTGGATTTTATAAGCCCTGAAAGTTGCAGTGCCACATCACATCAAATGTACCCCTTACAATGTAAAACAATGTCGGAGGCATGGACTTTGTGTCACACAGAGGCTTCTGACGTCTAAACTATAAGTCTGACCACTTTCAAACCTGTATCAATGGATTCGCCACAAAATTTCCTACTAATATATGATTTTTAATCAAAGTAATGGGATTTATGAGGATATTTCACCAGAAGTGTACTCCTCCTCAACTGCTCCTGGTGATGTCACTCCCTCAGGGCTGTGACACATTTCGCAATACACACTCATCATAAAATCACAGGAGGAGAGAGAAAATATTTTAAAACTCACACTCTAATATCTCAAAAACAGTAAAAGATAGAAAAACCATGTAAATTCAAGATTTGTAAGTCAAAGTTTCGTGATTCATTTAAAGTTCAAATGAAGTTTGTCTCTAAAACTTTGTGGAAGCGGTAAATGTTCAAAAAGGTGTGGGTTCGCTCACACTCTCCATTCAAATATGAGTATTTTTCTGTGTCCAGCTGCAGTTATTGTCTCTACACGCCTGACAGTACACATTTCAATCAAACTTTGACCAGGTCATGTGGGTTTGAAGTCTTTCCTTTTCTAAAAATAGACTTGATGAAAATTAGGAAATTAATTTGTTTTAGACACAAACTCACCATGCTTCCATATTGTTTGTTTCTCATAGTGCCACCTACTGTGCACAGGAATTCTGCCTTACAACACACATCATCAGGTTTGCATGATATTACATAGTATGTTCCTAACAACATAAACTACAACATGCCTTTATTTCTCAGGTGTGTTTGTTACTTTGTGGATGTTTTCTAGTTCTAAAATAGCTTCACCACTTCATGCACTGTCCAAAAAACGCCTGTGTATGAGGAAGTCCAGACCCACCGACCACGTCACAATCCAACGTGCATGGGGCATGAGGGCCTGTTCATCACTGCTGGCAGCTTTAATCTATCCAACAGTTTGATCCGCAGCAAGATAACTCAATGACTAAAGGTCTTTTCAGGTCCAGTCCTGTTTTATGGAATTCAAACTTACATATTGTCCAACACTCATCATCTTTGTTTATTAAAAAAAAAACATCTTAAACAAATTCTTCAGGAACAGTGTTCTCCCTTTTTCAGGCATAATTTTGTACAATTCTGTCTTATACATTCCAAGTACTTTCTATAGAATCTTTAATAAATTCAATAGTTCAACTTCCTCTTCAACAGGAGGCTTTTGAGTTGATTTATATTCTTTTTAAGCAAACTTAAAGTGAGATTAGAGCTTTTTTCTACTACAGGAAATTGAAAACTTGTAAACTGGAGCTTCCCTGAACCTGAATTTATAAGAACCTGTAAGGCCCAGGTTCTGTTTTATATTTCCACTGTGTTTTTCAAACCAGAAAGTTTCAGATGTAAGTCTCTGAAAAAGCTACGCTGTATGTCCACACTGGAACAAACTTTGCCATCGTTATGTGCTGGTCAGTAGGTGAGCGTGGCGAGTGCAGGTAAGTTGTGGGGCAGACATCAACAGAATAAGTGGAGCTAATATATATTTTGACTCTTAAACCTTAGTATTGCTAAATTATTGGAAGAGCTCTGTGGTGGAGACTGCCTTCCCATGATCAAACAAATGTACAAGTGAATATGCGAAAGTAACATTTATGTCAATAAGAGAAAGTTCCCAGGGAAGTTGAAAAGAAGGCTAATCAGTAATATGACGTTTTGGTTCTCTGTTTTCTACGATAAACCAAAGTGTCAAGATCCCTAATGAACTCAGCAATAATGACCAAATAGTTTTGAATATGATTAAAATACGAGGTGGAGTCTTGTAAATAAGCTCCACAATAAGAGGGGTTATGAGAAGTATGGACTATCATTTTTTATGATTTTGCATTAGGTTTTTTATCCTGGGATAAAGGCCTTGGTTTGCTTTGTATTGCTCTTTATGCACAGTAAACCTATTCACATTGAATTCTACCAGCTTCAAGTGTATTTTTTGAGTCTTTCTCTTATAGGTTTTGAGTTTAATACTAAGTTGTGGGTGACCTGAAGATTTATTGGCCCATTTGAAGATTTCCCACGACAGCTCCACACACAGTAGGAGGTTGACAGAGCGGAACAGAGATATAGCACAATGGTTTCTAATTATTTTCTTCAAGGTAAAATAAAATATAGTATGAAGCATTTAGTCGCTCTGCTCCACTATCAAGTAGAAAAAATAGCTCACTACTGGAAATGTTACATAAAACAGAAAATACAGTTGTAGGTCATTGAGTTCCTGTTGTGGAAAAGTCCTACCAGTGACAACTTTTGCCAGCTAGAAAACTCGTCACTATTTGATCAAAGTGACCACCACCGCTGACCACAGTGAGACCCTGGTTGTTGGAGACAAGACTGTTGAGGTTATTTACTGACCCGAGGTCCAGGAAAGCCAGAGATCCCTTTGGGTCCACGTTCACCGTTTCCTCCACTGCGTCCCTGCAAACACAACATGGACAGATTTAAAACACACTCCTCATACAGATGTGTTATTCCACTTCAGTGTAAATTCTGATTGATCAATAATTGTCACCTCCTGAATTGAATCAGACAGATCCTGATACATGTTAAAAGAATTTCTTCCTAATGACCTTTAAATAATGGAGACTGGAATTTATTTTCTTGTACAGGAAGGAGTGTTTCACAGTGCAACACACAAACAGGGTTACAGAGAAAAAGGCTTGTCTCAGAATATTCACAATTGGTTTATATACCTTACAAATGGGCGTCTCATATTTCTCCTAATGTTTACAGACATATTCCACAGATAATGTCATGACATTTTCTCAGTTCTCTAATTGGTTGGCCAGGTGTAGGTCCCTGAATCGAGATAACT
This sequence comes from Thunnus albacares, assembly GCF_914725855.1. Lineage (NCBI taxonomy): Eukaryota > Metazoa > Chordata > Actinopteri > Scombriformes > Scombridae > Thunnus > Thunnus albacares. The sequence goes on from NC_058113.1 coordinate 33,891,649, forward strand.
CCCTTCTGACCTGTCTCTGACCTTTATTCCCTCCTGATGTCCTCTAATGCATGTACTGGCCCCCCGTCGTTAATCTTAGCTGCTACGTTTGCTGTTTCTGCAACTTTGCAGAGCAAAACAGGAAGATTCATCATGATATGCAAAAACAAGAACGCGCACATAGTAAGGTTTTAAGACATCGAATCACAGTATAATTCTAATTTTTATAACAAAACATTTTGTCTCTTTATCATTTAGTATGTTTACATGCACTTAAAGGGGTCACTCAGGGAGACCAGAGGCCTGTACTACGATGCAAGTTCAACATACCCAGGATATCTTTTCACTATCTGGCTTCACTGAACCTAACATTGGCCGTCCAGATAACCAGAACTACGAAGCTGGTTATCAATTAGCTCAGTAAACCCAAGGTTTTCCAGCTACGAGCGTGTTCATCTGAAAGAAGCGGGGTTGTTAATTACGAGTGACATAATCAGAACCATGAATGAAGTACTTCATGATATGAGATGAAACGGTGATACCAAGTACCTGCGGAAAACTTCTGTTTAGGAGACAGCAAAAAGTCATATTCAACGAAGTGAAATGTAAATGACAGCCTGTAATCACACAACAGAATAAGATGTAGAAACACTAGCAATAATTTCCACATATTAGGCTACGGCTTAAAATACATGTAGGAATTATCATATATGACTTAAGTACAGAGAGTATTTTTTGCTATTTTGTTGGATGATGAAGAAACCATCTGAATATGTCACATAAAAAACAAAAGTAACGTCAGACTGTTTCTGCTACTGAAACAAAGAGTGTAAAAGTAGTTAATGACTGATGCGGTCTATCTGACCCAAATGTTGCTTTATAGTCACGGGAGCCAATTAACAGTGTTGATTATTTTTCTAATAAAAAACAATATTTCATTTTCATTTCCAGTTATTCTTAGCTGCAGTGATGGAATCAGAGTGTAAAATCATCCACACTGTCAGCTTAATAAACTTTATACTATTAAAATGCAGCTAAAATCATCATTATGTGTTTAGTCGTAAATGATCTCTCCATGTATTAGAAGCTCTGCTTTAAAACCAGAGTGGAAATAGAAAGTCTGGAACAATAAAATGTTTCAACTGACCTATAAAAATATATATTGATCTTTTTTACTAGAATTATTAACATTTCTACTCACGTTGTTTTATGTGCTAATTAAAAATGTGCATAAAAACATGTGGATGGAGAAACAACTATTGTAAGTAATTGTAAGTATCGTTTTGTAATTTAAGTTAACCTATTAACTTAAAGTACCACTGTGCCTGACTACAGCCTCACAGAGCTGCAGCTAGTTAGACCTCGACTGGTTTAAGTAACTCTTGCAGCAGAAAGGGTGATAGTTGGTGATTATTTCCCATTTTTCATTAGACCAGTGCATATAAATGTTTTTCAAAGATACAGCACATCAGATCTTTTCAAGACATTTAGAGGAGGACAGTGATCTAACAACAGGAGAATTGGAAACCTTTTTCTCTTCATTCAAAAACCCCACAGAGAAAAACACAGTTTCCCTTTCCTGGGAAAGCTCCACTGAATTTCCATGGAAGTCTGTTCACCAGCCAAGCCATTTATCACATCCAAATCTATCAAATCCACCTTCCAGGAAAAACACAGGCACTATCTACATGAGTCTGATCTTTGTTGTTCTGTGAAACTAGAAACATCTGTGTGTTTGGCAGAGGGATGACTGTGAGCAGTAAATGAACAGCTGTAACTGAGCTTTTAAGAATTTAACAGAAGCTTTTCTGAATAGAAACACAGTGCAGTCTGTATTTACACATTTTCCTTGTGTGTAACTTTGTAATCTTTCATACTGGATGAAATGAAACCATGAAAGTAGTGAAGTTGCTGATGTTCAGCTTCTGTTTGGGTTCCTTCACTGATCAATAAACAAACATAAAGGTTTCAGTTTGATGCGTAACTGTGAATATAGATGGCAGTGTAACAAAAGCTGAAAGTACAGGCTTTAGAAATTAAATTAAAATATTTTTTGCTACTAAATCTGTATACATGTCCATGTTGATACTGTAATTTAATTGGTACAAAACATTTAGCTAATAAATGCTGCACAAGTCGGGTAGATATTGGATTTAAAGTTTAAATTTCCTCTTTGTGTTTCCTCGGACAGTGTTTCCCTGTTGAGCTGCGGTGGAAGTATAATAACAAAAAGAGGGACTTTGGCACTAAAAAGACTGTAACGTTGAAAGATATCTACTTGATTTGACTCATTTGGATGCTGAAGCTTCATATTACATAACACATGACATATAAACACATCATGCTTTTTCATAATACAGTTCAGCCTTCCTCTGTTGATCAGAGGGGATACAAAACATATGATGTGGGAACTCAAAAGTAGTTTAGACATATTGATGAGACGTTGGATGCAGAAAGGAGGACAACAGCAATAAACTGTAAGGAGAGAGAACCTCATCAGATGAACTACTGTCCCTTTAACCCTTTAGATCTGGCTTCACATTCTCAGCTGTTGGATGGCTGCTGTTGTCTGATCACTCACCTGTGGACCAGGAGTACCTGGGCTGCCCTGGAGTCCTGGAGCTCCCGGTCCTCCAGGGGCACCCTGCAGGAAGACACACACAGAGGTGAAATGACAGGTGTTTCAGTGTTTAATAGATATATTATTTTTTCCTTTTATTTAAACTTGAAAAAACAAAGCTGAAAAAGGTACAAACAGAAGCTGAGTGGTTTGTGATCATAGATTTAAACTGATCAAGGGTTACCAAAGTATTTATTTTTAGGGTGCTCTGTAAAGAGTTCAGGGTGGTAGACACTAAAAGCAGATCTTCCAAACTCAGTGCAAACTCGAGGGACTTGCAGTGAAAGCCAAGTTTGATGTCTATCTATTATAGATATCTATTATAGATATTATATATAATATATATATTATATATTATAAGATATTATAAGATGGCAGCTTCCCAATAAGATCCTTACAGATAAACAAATACATATGCCTGTCACGTCTCTCAGACAGAGAAGACCACACATCTTCTCCATACTGGATGCAATGATGAGAGCTAAAAATATCACCAGTAATAAATCTAAGAGCAGAATGATAAACAGGATCCAAGGACTTCAGAGTGGAGGCTGCTTATAAATAACATCACCATAATTCATGTGAGAGAGAAAAAAAAAAGTTTCAACAATCACTTTCCCACAAAGCAGAGGAAGGTTAGTTCTATTTCTATACAAAAAACAATTATTTGTCATAATTCGAATATAATATATAGATATAATATAGATATAGATACAGATATATTTACATAAACCTTTTCCGGCTAAACTGAGTGTTGTTTGAGTTCATACCTTCCCACCATACGGACCTCTTCTTCCATCTGGACCCTGAACAGCAGAAAAACAACAGTTTTAAACATGTTTAAAGAATATTTGATCTCAGGCTGCAAATAAGGATTATTGTCATTAACAATTAATCTGCTGTATTTTCTTTATTAACTGTTTCAGTTAATAATCTGTGTGATACAAATTGAGGCGATGACTCATCTGCACAGATTGGAAATGTTTCCATATAACATATCGATCGAGTATCTTTCAGGCTATTTAAAAAAGTATTAAATTTCATTAGTTTTTCCCCACAAATATAAAATATAAATTAGCAAAACATGACAGCATCAATATCAAATATCAATATCACACTGCACATAGCGCTAACAAACAAAAACATTGGTAACACTGCTCCAGCACTGGTCAGTCTTTATTTATGATATCAGAGGTGAGGCAATTAGTCGACCAGTCTGGAGCTGCAGAGATCAGTCAATCAACATAAAATTAATCGTTAGCTATTTCGTTAATTGATTAATTGTTATTAGTAATTTTTCAAGAAATGTCCAAATTCTCTGGTTTCAGCTTCTTCAAAGGGAAATTTGATATTTTTCAACCTGGACCCTCTTTTTCCATCTTTTTGTGTCTAAGTGACTAATGGAGACAACAAATTTTGAAATCGGCCCAGTATTGAATAAGAGCGCTTCAACCAGCAGCTGTGAAACAGGCTGTGATGTAATCTGACGGGGTAATAACACTCCGTCAATGTACGTCCACTAAAAGTTCTTGTTTTTTCCACCAACAGGCTCAAATTATTATTATAAGTGTCTGACAACATTATAGAAAGGACCATACAGAGAAATTAAATGTAGAAATTAAACCTTTCGCTTGATCCAGTCTGTTTGTTATTGTGTCTGACCAAGTCTCATTGGAGGAGAAGTCTCGCTCTGAAATTTCCTGAGAGTTGAGTTATTCAGCCATGACTTTGAAAATCTTTTTAACATTAAGCTACACTTTCTGTTCTCCAACACAACAAACTCCTCCCGGCACTCCTCTCTGCAACTCTGTCGTGGCTGAATAAAATGACCATTTTATGACATTTTATAGACTAAACAAAGAAAATAATCAACAGATTAATTGATAATGAAAATAATCATCAGTTAATTGATCAACAGAGAACCATTTTGATGATCCAGTAATAATACAAATCATTTTAAAAGCAAAGATGCAGAGTGTTCTTTAATTCCAGGCCTCAAATATAAATACTCTCTTCTTCTCTCAGATGTCTGTGATGAACTGAGTATCTTTTATCTTACCGGGTTTCCATTGACCCCGGCGTCTCCTTTATTCCCGTCCAGACCAGGTGATCCCTGCAGATTTAGAAACATCACAGTTCAGCAGAGTGATACACAATATATGATTTAGGACTCAACCAATGACAGATGAAATACTTTAATATGGAGATTTTTTTTGTGTGTAACAAACACAAACCCGGGTGCAAATTCAGAGTAGAGTAGCTGCTCTGTTGTTGTTGTTGTTGTTGTGTGTAGCTTGTTTTTTGCCAACTTGTTTATCTATGTAAAGTGTCTTTGAGTGCCTTTTAAAAGCTCTGTATGAATAGAATGTATATATTTACATTTTCAAAAAGTTCCCTTTACATAATAACTTCAAAACGTCTCAACACTGAAACACAGACCTTTAAGATTATATTATGACCATCAGAAGTCTTTTCTTTTTTACGTTTGTTTGTTTGTTCATCCAGAATATTTCAAACACAAGGTCCATTTACTATGCTATTCCCAGACATTTATACCATATCCTGTGACTCTCTTTAGCAAAGTGAACTAGTTCAGGCGTCATCACGTAACCTAAGTACAGGATCTCTGATTCGATGTTTCCAACAGCAGTGCTTTGTGGGACTTGAGGTTGATTTCACAGCACTGATCTCAGCACACATGCAGGCTGTGATGTTTCTTACTGGTAATCCTGGGTTCCCGGGTTCTCCTTTGGTTCCTTGTTGGATGTTAGTTATGCCCGGTTCTCCCTTTCAGACAAAACACAGAAACCAGAATCTTAACACGATCACTTTGAAAAAATTAACTCTACAAAGTTTCCTAAAGTGGAGCCGTCAGCTGTGTTCCAGCTGTGACCGCCTGAAAGCAGAGTTGCTTTTATATTTATTGAAATTAAAGCTATATGTCACTGACTCTTGTAAATATAACGATGTAATGCGACTGCAGAGACGACTAAAAAGGCTGAGAATGAGCTGAGCAGGACTGACTTTAAGATGTTGCCAAAAACACTTATGGATAAATTCTCTTTGTTTATCTGTTAATTACTTATAGTTACAAAAGGATTTGGATGAGATGTGAGCTGTAGGACTTTGCTCTTAGTTTAAGGGTTTGTTGATGAGAAATGGTGGATGTTGGGATATCAGCCTCTTAAACTGTCCTTAACCATAAACACTGAGCCAAGAGTGCAGACTCACTTTCTCGGCAACATCCAAGTATGTAGACTTGGCTTGTTTGAGTTGACACACAAGTGACGTCTTTGGTTGTAAATATCAAACATGTTTAAAAAACTCTTTATGAGAGCGACTGGAAGCGTTTGAATCTGAAGACGTAAAATTAGACAAATCACACACTATATGATTTTATCTGCCGGCTGTGAACACCAACTGACCCAGACTGGCACTGATCCGCTCCGACTCCTGCCCAATCAGTCGCGATGCCCCAATCAGATTCAAAATCGTCTCACCAGTCATCATGTACATCCCTAGCTCAGGTGTTTGAGTGTGGGAAGCCAGTGAGGGATTGTGGATGTTAAACAAGAAGTTGATGGTGAGAAAGTGAGTGACAAACAGAGAAACAGAGATAACGTCAGACCTTACCGGATCTCCTCTCAGTCCTTGCTCTCCTTTCAGACCCTCCTCTCCTCTTCCACCTGGGATACCCTGAGGACAAGAGTTCAACCTGTCAATCAGCCAACACCTCTGAGCTTCACTTCATGTGATTTTTTTATGCAGTGAATCAAAAGTAAGTAAATATAAAGCCAGACAAAACCCAAAGACCAGCGAGTACCACCACGCAGGGAAATGTCATGAGAAAAGGTTCTTAGTTTACTTACTGGCTCTCCTGGATGTCCTCGCTCTCCTCGACTTCCATTCAGTCCTGTCACTCCCTGCAAACAAAAAAACAGAAACAGTTCAGCACTGAGAGCCTGAAAACCTTCTTTCACATCATCTCACATCACACATCACATCAAGAGTCTATTGTTTGCTTTAACTCTCCAGAGGAGAAACACAGGTTTACATGATTATACTTCCACTGTTGACATCCACGTCTGTTACCATAGTTTAATTTCACAAGTCATAATATTTATCTACAACGTGATCTGATATCTATATTTAGATGTTTTTACATCTTGCTGGTATTCCCCTCTTTCTACTAAATGATCTTGCTAAATTCCTTATTTTGCGGCTACAGAGAGAGAGAATCAGGGTTGAAAAAAGCCTTTCTCAATCAACTCTTTACTCTGAGCAACAGAGTCCAACATGAACACAAAGAAAATAAAGTGTAAAGAAAATAATAATGGATTATTGTATTTTAAAAATGCTCAAATATGAATATCAGTATGGGCCTAAAAAATCCTTTAGGTTATTGACCTTATGAGTTTCAGCTACAATGAAACGCTCCGACTTCATAATGTTGTCTTTTAACTTCCTGTCTACATCAGACGTGAGGATATACTGCATTGTATATATTGGCATCTGATGACTGTGATCATCTTGCACCTACATTTTAGCAAACAACTGATCAGTTTTATAACGTACAGCATGTAGGACAAAGCTGAAAGAACACGAGAGACTTAAAAAAAAAAAAAGATGTGCTTTTATTTATGTTGGTAAATCAGATTACAGACCAACACAGTGAAAATCATCTTTCCAACTTTGAGAAATAGGCTGTGTGAACCATTCAGGACCCAGATTGTTGACTTGTGTTGACTACAACCAGCAAAAGCAACAGCAAGTTAAAAGACAAAACTGGAAATGGAACAAATGAAAAAATGGGACACATTGCATAAGATTATGGCTGCAACTAATGATTATTTTCATTATCGATTAATCTGTCGATCATTTTCTCGATTAATCGACTAGTTGGTTGGTCTATAAAATGTCAGAAAATGGTGAAACCTGTCGATCAGTGTTTCCTAAAGTCCTCCAATGTCTTGTTTTGTCCTCAACCCAAAGATATTCAGTTTATTATCATAGAGGACTAAAGAAACCAGAAAATATTCACATTTAAGAAGCTGGAATCTGAAAATTTTGACTTTTTAAATTTATTAAACAATTACCTAAAATGATTAATCAAAATTAAAATAGTTGGCGATAAATTTAAAAGTTGGGAAGTCAGTCTAATGTCAGTCAAATCTGATCAAACCTGCTGGGTGTTTGACTGTTAAACTCTTAATAATTAACAAAAATTGATGCTTTTTCCCAAACTTTGACTTTGATTGTTGAATGTTATACGGGAAATCTCAAGATAAGAAACCTCACAGTGAGGAGGTTTAAGGTGTTAACATAATATAATAATAATAAATTATTATATTTATCGAAGAGAAGAAAGCTGATTTGAGGTCTTGGTTTATCTTTTTAATGATATGCTGAACTGATGTAGCTGCTGACATTCGTACCTGTTCTCCATTGATTCCATCCAGTCCGTCTTCTCCGTTCTCACCCTGCAGCGTTGGAAGAGAATCATCTGTAACATCTCACAGCTGCCCTCTCTTAATGAGAACACATCTGAACTAAAATGTTTGTCTAGATTTAAATATTTGTCCAAACACTCTTCACTTAATGCTGCATTTCACATTTGCTCTCTTGCTTAATTCATTGTCTTCACATTCCAGGAAGCCTGAGTCACTCACCCTGTCGCCAGAGAATCCTGGATTGCCCTGCACACACAAACAACAGGATATAAACATACCAGGCAAAGGACAACAAGATCAGCATATATTATCACTATTATAAACATTTCCAGGCTACTCTCACAGTAAACTTTGTGTGAGTTTGTATAAAATTAAATGTCATATTTTTGGACAGATATGTACTAGAAGCCAAAAGGTTCTGATGTCGCTCCACACGGGCAAAAAATGTAGAAAAGACGTGTTTGGTGAAACGTGGGTTCAGACCAGAGTCTTACATTACATCTGTTCTATTATATAGAAAATTGTGAAACTGTGCAAATTATTATGTGAAAATCATGATGGAGCATTAAACCTCAGCTTAACTCTTGCTAAAGCTAACGAGCTTAGCAGTGACAACTATTTTAGCTTCTAACTCCGGTGGAATTCATGTAATTTGGTGGTTGAGTTAGCTTTAAATCACAGCTAGCTTGTGAGATAGCCTTAAAACTAAATTTAAATATAGTTATTAAGCTATGTAGCTGTTGACATTTTGGTAATTCGGTCAGTTATTTCACATAACTAAACAAAGCAGGAGCTAAATCCAATCATGATGGAGAATAAAAACCCAGCTAAACTCCTGCTTAAGCTAACTAGCTTAGTTGATGAGCAGCAACAACCATTTTAGCTTCTACCTCATAGAATTCATGTGATTTGGTGGCTGAGGTACCTTTTGAAGTCACGTATTGAAATGTAATAAATTTTAAATGATTTCAGTATAAATATCAATGGTGGAAGGATGGGTAGATACCTTGCAAAACACAGATTCAATTCCCAAAATATATTAAATAATCAAATTAAAGTTAATTTTCTTATTGCCTATTTTTCCGTAATGTTGTAATCCACCACGACTGACTGTTATCTTTTACTTCAGCAACGTGCACCCTGGGATTTATCTGGAAAAATAAATGTATTGTGCATCCCTGTTAAAAATCAATATGTAAACAAAGTAGTAAAAATGGACATGCTGTTGGTAGATACTGTATATTCTCCTTACATCCTGTGGAGATTATCCATAGTACAGTATCTACATGTGGGTTATGCAATTATTTGTTGTGGTCTGAAACTACATAAAATAACAATGACAAGTTTTCTATTTGTTACTCCCCTAGCCGCCCTTAAACTTCACTGCATCCTCTGCCTTTGTAGGGCAGTGTGGACAGTGAACTATGGTGGTGAAGAACATGAAGCCATGACAAAATGTTATTGTTACATTCTTACTTTACTTAATCTTATTTTAAAGAAGAACTAATGTAAAAAACATCCAGTCATGGTATCAATACTGGCAATGACACACCCTCTAGAGCCCCACAAACACAACAGACCACAGCACTTAATTCCCTTTTTATTTGGTCTTAACATCACTCAGTAGGAGGCATTTTTCCATCCTCAGTGTTATTGTGTTCCTCTCGGTAGTATTAAGCAGTGCTGTACCTTCTGTCCTCTGGTTCCAGGACAGCCCTGGATGCCCAGAGGTCCAACTGGTCCAGGAGGTCCTCGGTCGCCCTGCAACAACCAGACAAATCAAACTGTGACCGCAGACTACACAAGAGTCCAGAAGATACGAGCAGGTCAAGCAGTTTCATCCTATGAACAATATCCTTGTGATAGTTTTACTGGCATTTTAGTAATTTACGCTTGTTAAAAGCCTGTTTTAAGGCTCTTTCATTTTTTATTGACTTTAGGACAAATTGTGTATCCACAAAATCATCTTTTGTTTGGTTTCTTTTGTTTGGCTTCATACTCGTATCAATTTTGGTCCCATTTGTATGTCTGTATGTTAGTTAGCAAGATATATTAACTACATGTTAACAAATCTCAAAAAAATTTGGTGGAAGGTGATGCTAGGTAAGGCTGATAAATTTTATTTTATCAATTATTAAATCTATTACACTCAAAAAATACTAAGAGTTCAAAGAGGAGCAGGTTGTTTTAAACCCACATTTCAGTTCAAGTTTCAACACAGCCAAAAGCTGTTTCAGCGACAAAAGGCCTCCAGTTTTTTTCACCACTCCACCAAGTTTCATCTCATCTTAAAAGGAGTAAAAACTGTATGAAGAAGCACTTACGGCGTGCCCCTCCTCTCCCAGGAAGCCAGTGTTACCCCTCCTACCAGACAAACCCTGTTTATAAAACAGACACAAACAGATTCAAATAGATTATTAACTGAAGCCAAAAATGAACTCAAAAACATGTTTTTTTTCTTCTTCTTCTTCGTTCAGCTGGATGTTGTTCTCTTCTCTGTGCAGAGGTTGTTTTCACATTCATCTGCTGAAGGAGGAAAGTTTCTCTGAGCTCACCTTAAATCTCAGTTTAACACGTGGACATATCAGCAGGATTTGTGACATCACAACTAGTGAAGGAGGACACAAAATTTAAAGTTTTTAATTTTTAAAGTTATTCAACGTAAAGTAGTTTATATATCGTCAAACATGTCTAGACGGATCGTTACGCAAGGCAGCCCATTATATGTATGTCTACCTTCTATAAATACACCTGAGCAACCACTTATCTTGATGATTATATGGTTGACTGTTGTTTTATATATATATATATGTTTTATTATGAGAATGTTTATACAATATACAGTCAACATGAAATCACCAATATGGTGCAATTACCCACACACCTTCAAACCCTCCACCCAAAACAAAACAGATCCAGATCTTGCAACTACACAATTCATAGATTATGATAGACGTCCGTTAGAGATGACGAGTAGTAGACAGTGAAAACTTTTACATAATTGAATGATTAACAGTTACAGACAATAGGGCAAGAGTAAAAGTAGTGCAGATATACATACACACACGCAATAAATAAAATAAATTAATAAATATTAAATAAATAAACACATTTCGAAAAATGAACTACTTCCTAAAAAAACAAGGACAGACCCCTAATTTTGAGAGTATATAGCAAGTTTATCTTTTACCAGACTATTACTTTCTGAATACACAAAACCAGGCCTGTTGCTGACTTCATGAAATCACTTGCTCTCAGCCCAGACCAGACTTTCATTCTTGACATCATGTTTAAAGTTTAAAGATGTGTATTTATGGCAGTCACCTTTGACCCTGGGCGGCCAGGAGAGCCACGGATGCCTGGGTGTCCCGAGCATCTGCACATGACGTTGCAACACTCCCTTTCTGACACTGTAACCTGCAGAGAGACACAGAGAGCAGAAGACAAAAGATTTAATATAAATTCATATATATATTAATATTAAACAGCACAGTTTTAAACATTTCTTTCTAATGGCCTTATTTCAAAACTCAAACTACGTAGACAATTATACAACATGTAAATCAGACAACTTTGAAGTTGTTGGAAGGTGTATTATTTCACTTTTGATTGAGTTATACACAACACAACTGTTTTCCATTATAAATATGCTAAACTAGACCAACACTGTTACATGAATTCACTCACTTCCAACACAAACTAAACTATTTCAATACATTCCATATAATAAATATCATTTTATAATGTCCAATCAGTGATGAATAAGTCAATACAAAGTTCATTGATCCTACAAGTGACATCTTTTATCTTTCTGTCAGACTTTTGTTCCAGTTGATGTTAATGGAGAGTAAAGGCTTCAGTATGCTTAAGATGAGGTGCTAAACGGATTGTCTAACAACACTTTTTGGTCTCTGTACTGTTTTTGACTCGTCTTTGCACCATTTTGTCTTGACTTTGCACTGTTTTGGCTCATCTTTGCACTCTCTAGTCTAGGGCTGTAGTCTGCTGGTTGACTGGTCGATTAGTTGGTCGATATGCTCTCGTTCAACTAAATTCTCATTGGTCGAATCATCTCCGTGTTATTTTCGTAAGGAGAAAAGTGCTACATCAGTAGCTTACCAGGAGTAATCCATTATTTCCTGCGGCGGGAAGGACAGACTAACAAATTACCTGTGAAAACGGGGGTGTATTCAAAGCACCCCCGTTGTTTTCACAACTTTCTGGCAGTAAATGTACAGTACCGACTACAGTGTGTCGGTTAATAAATGCTAAAAAGTCACGTCTGTTGTTTCCCCAAATGCTGGAAAAGTAAAAGGGGTTAGCTCCAAAGTTAGCAACAATGGGTTAGCATAAGCTGAAGACACAAAACAGAGAAATACAGAACGGAGAAATGTGTGGCTGCCCAGTTTGTCTGTCTCTGTCCCGTTACCCCCCCCCCCGCGCGCGCGCGACTAATCAATTTGTTGAAGATTATGTGCGATTTTACTCGATCAAGATTTTCTTTGGTTGACTACAGCCCTACTCTAGTCTTTGTAATGTTTTGTCTTGTCTTTGTATTGTTCTCTTGAGTCATCTGAAACGACCACAGAATTGAAGGTTGCGTTCTAGAGTCTGACAATCCAACAATCTGACATCATGTCGTGATTGGTCATGTGTACAGTGGCGTAAAAGTAGGCAGAAGTTTGAACTTCTACCTCAAGCGCTCTCTTTTCATTATTCACCCAACTTCTTCCATCACCTTTTATGTGTACAACTGAGAACATCTAACATGAAAGACTCACAATTTGTGTGCGGATGTCGCTGGCGATGCTGGGCATGGTGATGCTGAGACGATTCTTGTTGTCGAAACCTCGGCCAAACTCAACCGTCTGCAGCTGGGCGGGGTTATGGGCTCCCTTCAGAGCCACAGTCAGCAGAGCACTGACTTCTGCAGACAATAAACACAACATCAGATAAGAGATTTACTAAGAGATTTACTACCTCAGAGAAGTTCATGTGTCATTGGTCTACAAACTGACATAATGCACTTTATAAAATATTATGTCAAATGGCTACATTCAACTTGATTTTAGGAATATCCCAAGCTGATTCACAGGCTCGAGAGACATTGATGAATTTTTGTGATGTATGTAAAGCCTGATCTATTTTCTATCCTTTGTTTGTTAGCCTGCCAGCAAACCAGCTAAATTGTGAGCTCTGTTAAAACACTGAAACATCATCTTTTTATGGAGGTTGAAAACTGCAGGACTGACATAACATAAAACACTACGAGATATAATACTACATATTACAGCAGAGTAAATCATCAAAAACTATGATGCAGAATGTATTTTCTTAATCCTTTCAACCCTAGGGTGTTTTTGTTGCTTATTTAGGCTACTCAGAAATGTCATTTTGTATGAGAGTAGTACTAGACATGCTCTAGTACACTTTTTATGGAAAAAAACAAAAAATGTAAAAATGTCTTTGTGTGCAGAAGTTTTCAATACAGCATAAATATCCACATATGAATGGATAGAGCAGGTTGTCAGGTTTGTCATGCTTTGACGCAGGGGCTGGGCCGAGCCCTTCAGTGTGCCCTGCTGAGATGTTTTGTGTAGAAAAAACTACAAGTAAATTATTCTAGATAATAAACATTAAAAATTTCATATTGGGATCAGGATATCCCTACTTTATTTATTATTATATACTTTTGAAGAATTTAAACCATTTACACCACGATGACTTGAGTATAGCGCGTGACATTTTTTACCAAGTAAAGGCTGGAAAGGAAGTCAGAGGGGGATGGGCAAGAAAGATGGAAAAAAAGAGGTAAAAAAGCATAAGGGGGAAAAAAGAGGCAATGAAAGATGGGTAGAAGAGATGAATGAAAGAAAGAACTACAGAAGAGAAAGGGGAAGAAGAAGAAGAGGACAGATTGGAAAAATGGAAGCATGGAAAAAGAAGTGGAGTAGTGGTATGACTATAAATATTATAATATGATATTATTCTATATTTCTATTTATCAGAGCATTTTTGGAAACACCTCTGCCTCCCAGTACTTACTTGACTTTCTCAGCAGTTCTGACTGACGCTTCAAAATCGTCACGTTTTCCTTTTCACTGAGTCCGTCTGAGAAGATCACCAGCACCTGAAGGGTGAGGTTGGTCACATGTTAGATTGTTCTTAGTGAGAATCACTCACTCAGGTCTGCAAAGGACAAACTTTTTTGTATGTTGTTTATATGTTTTTAGCCAAGCTTCTAGGGATGCCAATGTCTGTCTGTCTGTAGGCCATCACTTTAGTCCAGACTTGACAAATATTTGATTACCATAGAAACCTTGTAGAGACAATTGTTCTCTCCAGAGGATGAATCCTACTGACTTTGGTGATTCTCTGACGTATCCTCTAGCACCACCACAAGGTTCAGATTTGTGGTTTTGAGTGAAATGTCTCAACAAATTTTAGATGGATTGGCATGAAATTTGGTCTAGACTAATTCATGTCAGGATGAATTGCAGTAACTTTGGTGATGCTCTGACTTTTTATCTAGCGCCATCATCTGGTCAAAATTTCACTTTGTTCAGTATTTTTGTTTATGACTAAATACCCACAAAACTAATGGAAATGCCATTAGTTTCAGCCTCAGCTGTACTTTCTATTAATTACTAATTAGCAAATATTAGTATGCTAATATGCTCCATTATGATGGTGGACATGACAAACATTACACTTGCTAAACATCAGCATATTAGCATTGTCATTGTGAGCTTGTTAGCATGCTGATTATAGCATATAGCTTGAAGCATCGCTGTGCCTAAGTAGGCAGCCTCACAGAGTTGGTAGCATGGCTGTAGACTCTTCATCTGGTTTGTTTACCAAATAAGCCATAATAAGCCATACATAGACTGTAAAGACATTGGAAAATATGAAACAGTACTAGTGTTATCTCCTTTTCCATATATTAGATTTTCTAAAACCACTTTTAACTCACATTTTCAAGAATTGAAGTCTGATTGAAAACATTCACTGCTGTCACAGAATGAGAAATCATCCTTCACCTTAATTTCATGATAAATAAATGAAAACATATCCTTTTCCAGGGTTGGAAGCTGCGTCACTCTCACCTTCACATGAGCTTTGGATTTGTCCGTAAACATCTTTTTGAAGGAGGTCAGCAGGGCGGTGTTGAAGTAAGTAGGTTTAGATATCTTCATGACTTTCTGTAACATGTCCTCACTGTACACCTCAAAGTTTGTGTCGTACAGGGATTTTCCATCACGGTCTACCAGTCGGAAGGCAATGTTGGGTATGACTTTCTGGTCACAGCACAGGTTCACAGAGGAAATGGATTTGAAAATAGCCTGCAGGTTGTCATGGAGCGGCGTCGAAGTATCTCTGGCTCTTTGTGAAATATCAAATCCGATGCCAATATCGATGCTGCAGTTTCCTTGTACTACAGGACCTGAGGTAGAGATTTTATATTTTGCAGCGACATTAAAAATATAAGAATGGCAGAAATGTAGAAAAATTAAGGCAAAATAGCACTTATCAACTCACCAGGTGGATCAGGTCTAGGTGGACTAGGTGTTCTAGGTTCAGGTGTAGGTCGAGTTGTAGGTTCAGATGTAGGTCGAGGTGGTTCATCTCCCATTTCACAGATGGCGTTGACCACCTTTCGCTTGATGTCTGCCAACTTGTCAACATTATGCACTTTGAACACTCTCTCAGGGCTTCCAGTGATCTGCAAGAGCTGCAGGAGGTGGACATCTCCAACACCGATGACTAAAATCTGAACCCCTTCTATAGTCCTGAGATGGTTGGCTTCTTCCTCCACTTCATCATGAGCATCTCCGTCTGAGAACACCACCAGTTTCTGGGGGGTATCATCACGGCTACCATGTTCCGGTGTGAAGTAATTCTTCATGTAGCCCAAGGCCCTTCCAAGGTAGGTGTTTACACCAGTGTGCTCTAGTTTGAGGATTTCTTTGATCACAGTTTCCTTCTTGTAGTACTTGTTGAGGTAAAACTCATGCTTAGGATTATCACTGAATTGTGCAGCTCCAACTTGAACAAACTCTTTGCTTATGTTGAAGCTTTCCACAAGTTCTGATGTGAAGTTCAACATGACCTTGTGTTCTTCAGGGTTGATACTGCTGGACTTATCAAGTAGGAAAACCAGGTCAGCCTTGCAAACTGTAAGTGCTGCCAGAGAAAAGGAAGGTCATTTGCTTACATTACTAATCACCAAGTGTACTATGAAACCTTTTCACTTTATAGTGTGATTTAAACTATATTCTGGTGGTTTAAGACTCTTGCCATACTCTGCTATTGATGTCAGGTGTATTGAGCAAACATACACTGTTTAGCTGTGCATTCACATGTGTATGAAGTACCATTGTACCAACAGGGCCTGGTGTGAGGGGGAAATTTTGATAACTTGTTTGCTTAATTTAGTAGTTTGTACTACCAAATTACAAATTATTCCATCAATTTATTAAATGTGTACTTAATATTATTAAATCCATCCAACTGACAGCATTATCACCTTTATTTAATCCCTGACATGTCTATGGACTGAGATACAATGATATATTTAAGCTTTTGGCTTCAATTACTTCACTTTTACATTCAGGTTTTGTTACTAACATCATCTTTCAGTCATTCTTTTACAGTATAGCATGCTGACTTGGAAAGTACTGTGGACATTATCCAGTTAAAAGTTTAAAAACTTCTTGAGTCCCGAAGCTCCTGATTGCTGCAAAACGATGTGCAGTGAAGCTGCTGAGCTCCACAAGGAAGGTGAGAGGGTGAAAAATAAGAAGAAGGATCACTGAAATTATTAATATGAGATTCCCCCTTACACATAACAAGTTTTGTTCAACAAATCTATAATTCAAACAAAAAGCAATTAAAATTGAAACTGTCATCATGATCAGATACCACCAAGTATAAGTGAAAAAATTGGTTTTGTGATTGAATTTTGATCCATTCAAAGATGTGGTACAACTTTTGACCCTAACTTTACATCTAACTATAGTGTGTGTCAGCACAGATGTGACATTACACCTCTTACCTGGCTGCAGACTGCAGAAGACAGGGGAAACACTCTTGGGGAGATTTTCCAGGGCATCATAATTATCCTTGTAGAAAACTCTGGATGCGTTACCATCAGCCATGATCTTCAGCTGATCTTCAATTGCGTCTTTCACTCCGATACTTAAGACGTGGATCCCCTTTTCTTTCAGTTGCTTAGATGCTTCCTTCAGGTCATCACGGTCAGAGGCATTCGTGTCTGTGATCACTATGAGAATCTGAGGAACCTTTGCTGCCCGGCCACCATATGTACGGTTAAAAAACTGTGATGAGTATGCCAAAGCCTTGGCAGTGTTGGTGTTTCCTCCTAGTAGCTTCACTTCTCTTATTGCTTCAAGAACGTTTTGTTTGGAGTTATACCTGTCTAGAGTAAATACAGACTCGGCATCATCTGAGTAGAGAATGACCCCAAACTGAGTCAATTTCTTGTCAACTGTAGTTAGGTCCACTATCGACTCCATAAAGCGTTTGAATTGATATAAATCTTTGCCTGCAGAGCCATCCACCAGGAAAATAACGTCTGCTTCTCTCGTCTTACAGTCTGGTAGAAGACAAAAAGGACAAAGAGTAAAGGGGGGGTTAGTAGGCAAAGTTAAAAACTGATTAATTTTTGTCATCCTCTCATGACAACCCGACACCCCCCCCCCCCCCCTTTCAAATCCCTTCTTCTTAATCTGACTAGGTTTACTTTTCAAAATTTGCAAGTAACTAAAGCTTTAAATATGCAGTCAGCATTCTCTGTGAAAGCTCCTACCTGACGACATGAAGAGCTGCAGCTCCATCAGTACTTTTAAAACCAAATTAAAAAGTCTGCTACTCAACTCTGTTACTATTGACTCTATATTTTATCTCATGTTCTTCTCATGTATGTGAATAATCTTAAACTTAAACTTTAATTTGTAAAGCGTACATTTGTCATTTCTAGTTGACACGGTGGATGTATGTAATGTGCTACTATGTGTAAATTTGTATTATGTGTCCTGGGTGTTTTTTGCTTGGTACTGTTCTGCTTCTGCACATACAGTATGTTTTATTTGTGACCTGCTGAAGTGACTGCAGAGGAAAATTAGCTGTAAGCTAATTCTAGCACAGAACATCAAATGGTAACATTTATGTTAAACACTGTATATGGTCCCTTACAAATAAAATAAATACATTAAATTCAGATATACTACTATTATTACTCAAAAGTGCTGCTTTGATACAGTCCTGGACTCTCACCGGTCTTGCAGATCTCCAAAGCCACCTGGCTCTCCCAGTCCTTCAGCGCATCAAAGTTCCTCCCAAAATAAACCCTGTCTTTTGAGCCGCTGATCTCCAGCAGCTCGGGGGTGTTGGCGTCCATCACCCCGATAGCGTAGATAATCACTCCCTTGGCCATCAGATCATTAGCGTGTTTTGTGACGTTGTCGTTGGATTTGCCATCTGTTATCACCACCAGCCTCCGCTCCAGCTCAGGACGTCCTCCCTCCGATTTATCGAAATACTGCGACACTGCTTTGATGGCTTTACCCGTGCGCGTGCCTTCTTTCATCTGCTGCATGTCATTGATGGCTTTAAACATTTGATCTTTGTTGTAGTATTCGCTGAGGGAGAACTCTATTTGGTAATCGGTGCTGAACTGCATGAGGCCAACATGCACTGCATCCTCTCCGATCGCAGTCTTGTTGATGACAGATTTCATGAAGTCTTTCATTTTCTTGAAGTCTCCCTCAGAGATACTCTCAGAGCTGTCAGTTAAGAAAATGACATCACCTGATGTGCCTTTGCAAACTGTAGACATAGAGAACATAAATGTTAGTATGGTGTTCCTCTTTTATCCCCCTTTTCTTACCTGACGGCCCTGTCAAACCAGGAATATTCAGCGAGACTGAAGGCAACAAGACAAGCTACTAAGTATATGAACTTTTAAATGACTAGTTGTTTACAAGCACATGTTGTCCTGATGTCAAATCCACTAAGCTAAAAGTGGTAGCTTTGGAGGGCTTTGCTTAAAGATCTGGTATCATGGCCTTTTTTGACTAATTTTTATGATTACTTTAAACATATCTGTGACATTTTTTTATCAACAGTTATTTAGATTTCTCTAAATCCATCTTTCCTTACAGCCCAGATTCCCCTCTGTCCTCCAGCAGGCTGTCTACATAAAATCTGTATTATTAATGACCATCTTCTCTGTCTGGCTGGAGGTGTGGCCCCCACCTTCACCCCCAGCCAACAGAATACTACCTAACTAATCAATCCATTAATTAAACTTTATATACATAGCACCTTTCAATCAATCAAATGCAATTCAAAGTGCTTCACAAGCAATTGACAAAACGTGGGATTTTAAAAATGGATTTGGAGACAAATGCGCACTAAAACAACTGAAAAAAAAGTTAACCAAATAAGACAACAACAAAAGATGGATAATTAAGATAATAAAAGATACATAATAAAATATAACACAAGCAATAAAAATAACAACAAAAAATAAAATTGTGTAATACTACCCAAAATAAATAAATAAATAAATAAAAAATAAATAATAAAAATAAATTCTATTGATCAGTATTAAAATGTTGATAAAACAAAATAGAATAAAATAAATAATGATGATTGTAAATAAAATAAATTTAAATAATAAAACCATTAAATTATAGGACACTACATAAAAGCCAGACTAAATAGCTCCTCTCTGTTCCAGCAGCTTGGAGCGTAACGGTTGAAAGCAGCATCACTGAAGGGTTTTGTTCTGCTTTGTGGAAAAGCTAAAAGAGAAGAACTGAAGGATCTGAGGGGTCTTCCTGGTTCATAAATCAGAAGCATTTCTGAAAAGTAGTTTAATGCAAGACCATGAAGTGCCTTATAAACTAATAAAATAATTTTTAAATCAATACGTAAACTAACAGGTAACCAGTGTAAAGACTTTGAAATAAGCGTAATGTGTGCTCTCCTTTTGGTTTTAGCACTCGTGCAGCAGCATGCTGAATTAATTGTGGCTGATTAATTGTATTCTTTGGTAGACTAGAAAGGAGAGTGTTAAATAGTCTAGCCTGCTAGTAATGAATGCATGCATCAGTCTCTCTGTGTTGCTCAGAGAGAGAAATGGCTTCACTTTGGAGATGTTCTCCAAATGATAAAATGCTGTTTTTGTGACACGCCGCACATAAGCTGTGAAATTAAAATCACAATCAAAAATCACTCCTAGATTTCTTGCCTCTTGGCTTTAATTGAGTCTCAGTGTGTTTAGTTTGAAGGCCGGTTTCTCTCTATGAGCCTCTGAACCAATGATCAGTGCCTCTGGTTTATCCTGGTTGAGCAGTAAAAAATCCTGTGACATCCAGGCTTTTATATCTAAAATACAGTTAAAGGGTGAGTCACTTGGCCCAGTGTCATCAAGAGACACGCTCACATAGAGCTACCCCACAGGTAACCTCATAGTGTTTGGAGGAGTGGTCATCTATTAATACAAAAAATGTTCTTCTGCAAAGATATGAGGAAAGCTAGTTAAAACCAATTCCAGACAGTCCAACATTCTCCCTTCTTGTGTGATCACACGAGTCCAGCTGCCTCACGCGGTAAGGGAAGACTGTCTCCAAAATGAATTTCAGCCATTCCTTATGTATATTTCCATCCTCTGGAAGGCTGTAATGACTTTTTAGCTGCTGAACAACCAGCAACACTTCCAGTGTCCTCCTTCGCTTATCAAATGGCTGTGATACAAATTCTTACTTACACCCTCAGTGCAGCACTGGGTGGCGGTGGCCTCGTGCTAAAGTTTCCTGCATATTTGATCACTTTCTGGTGTGACATAGTAACGAGTACCGCCTCAACACCGCTTGCTCTTGAGCCACAAATTTCAAAATTTCAAATAACTTAAAAGACTGAGGAGATAAAATTATGTTACAGCACAGGAAGACCCACCATTACTCTAATCCACCCCAAAGCTCATTTTCATTGTTTTCTAGCCCTTTAAAAGAGCATTTCTCAGATGAACCTTTTGCCCAAATTAGTAAGGATCCACTTGTGCAGTGGAAGAGAGTGTAGCTCAGTCTGGCTACTATACACTCTACACAGAGCCAAAGTGAAACTGGAACTTCCAGGTTCTGTTTCAAAAGTGAGAAAACCTGATTCAAAATCACTTTGCCTTTTGTAATTTTAATACCACTAATTATTAAAAATCCACATATGACGCACATGTAAGAGCTCTTTGCTGACGTGCTACGGTAAGTGTATTGTATCATTTCCGGTTGCCGACTGTGTCTACTGATAGCGTTGTTGCTGCTCTCATCTCAGTTGATTTTCCTATATATATCACATTACTGTGGATTAATATCTGCTGTTTATTTAAACTTTCGCTAGTTTTACACAAGCACTCTCAGCGCTTTTCTCTTAGCGACTTTTCTCGCTAATCGCACAAGTTGTTAGTCACTTTAGTTCTGCAGCTAGCACTAGCAGCTAACTTAAACTAAGCAGTTAGCGATGGCTTCTCTCTCTCCCTCTCGTTCTCCTGCTCTCTCTTGCTCGGTGTGTCAAATGTTTAGTTATTCCTCTGCCTCCTTTAGTGATAGTGTAATAAGTGTAGTTTATTTGCAGCACTGGAGGCAAGGCTTAGTGAATTGGAAGCGTGGCTGCGCACCATGGAAAAACAATCAGCTGCTAATATAGTTAGCCAGCCCCTAGTATCCGGTGCGGGCCGACCTAGCGTAGCTCCCACTCCCCCGGTAGCTCCCGAGCAGCCGGGAAGCAGCCGGGAAGCCAGGGCCGACCACATAAATCAATTAAATCCAAAGTAAACAAAAGAAGAGTCATTCATGAAAATCTAGTAAAAATTAAAACCACTACTGCAATAGTACAACAAAATAAGATAATTAAATGTGGACTCTTGAACATTAGATCTCTTTCATCTAAAGCTGTTTTAGTAAACGATTTAATTTCAGATCATCATATTGATTTATTTTGTCTCACTGAAACCTGGCTGTGTCATGAAGAATATGTCAGCCTTAATGAATCCACTCCCCCCAGTCATATTAATACTCATATTCCTCGAGACACTGGCCGAGGAGGAGGAGTTGCAGCCATTTTCAACTCAAGCCTAATCATCAACCCTAGACCTAAATTTAATTATAACTCATTCGAAAGCCTTGTTCTTAGTCTCTCTCAGCCAACCTGGAAAACTCTACAGCCAGTTCTATTTGTTATAGTGTACCGTCCTCCTGGCCCGTACTCTGAATTCCTATCTGAATTCTCAGAGTTTTTGTCGTATTTCGTCCTTAGTACAGATAAAGTAATTATAGTAGGTGATTTTAATATTCATGTGGACGTTGATAATGACAGTCTCAGCACTGCATTTATCTCATTATTAGACTCAATTGGCTTCTCTCAGTGTGTAAATAATCCCACTCACCGTCTTAACCACACCCTAGACCTTGTTCTGGCTTATGGGATTGAAATTGAACATTTAATAATTTTTCCACAAAATCCTATTTTATCAGATCATTTTTTAATAACTTTTGAATTCCTATTACTGGATTATACACCATTAGACAAAAATGTCCTCACTAGATGTCTCTCTGATAGTGTTGTAGATAAATTTAAGGAAGCAATTCCGTCAGTACTGAATTCACTGCCATGTCTCAATACTACAGAGGACTCTTATGTTAACTTTAGTCCCTCCCAAATTGATAATCTTATTGATAGTGCTGCATGCTCACTAAGACAAACACTCGACTCCATCGCCCCCTTAAAAAAGAAGATAATAAAACATAAGAGGTTAGCTCCATGGTATAACTCCCAAACCCGCAAATTAAAGCAAACATCGCGAAAATTGGAAAGGATTTGGCGTTCCACCAAAGTAGAGGAGTCTCGCTTAGTCTGGCAAGATAGTCTTAAAACATATAGGAAGGCCCTCTGTAATGCCAGAGCCGCCTATTACTCAGCATTAATAGAAGAGAACAAAAACTGCCCTAGGTTCCTTTTCAGCACTTTGGCCAGGCTGACAAAGAGTCATAACTCTACTGATCCATGTATTCCTATAGCTCTCAATAGTAACGACTTTATGAGCTTCTTTAATGATAAAATTCTAACTATTAGAGACAAAATTAACCACCTCCTGCCCTCAACAGGCACCGTTCTCTCCCCAAACACAGGAACCTTGGTAACGGCAGTAAATCCTGACATATATTTGGACTGTTTTTCTCCAGTAGACTTGTCTGAACTAACTTCAATGATTTGTTCAGCTAAACCATCAACCTGTCTCTTAGATCCCATCCCAACTAGGCTGCTTAAGGAAGCCTTACCCTTAGTGAGCACTTCTTTACTAGATATGATCAATTTGTCTTTAGTAACAGGCTATGTACCACAGTCCTTTAAAGTAGCTGTAATTAAACCTCTTCTTAAGAAGCCTACTCTTGATTCAGGTGTTTTAGCCAATTATAGACCTATATCTAACCTTCCATTTCTATCCAAGATCCTTGAGAAAGCAGTCTCTAATCAGTTATGTGACTTTCTACATAACAATAGTTTATTTGAGGATTTTCAGTCAGGATTTAGAGGCATCATAGCACAGAGACAGCACTGGTGAAAGTCACAAATGACCTCCTAACTGCATCGGACAAAGGATTTGTCTCTATACTTGTCCTGTTAGATCTTAGTGCCGCATTCGACACAATTGACCATCAAATCCTTTTGCAGAGACTGGAACATTTAATTGGCATTAAAGGAATGCATTAAGCTGGTTTAAGTCCTATTTATCAGACCGATTTCAGTTTGTACATGTGAATGATGAATCCTCCGTGAAGGCAAAAGTTAGACACGGAGTTCCACAAGGTTCTGTACTTGGACCAATTCTATTCACCGTATATATGCTTCCTTTAGGTAATATCATTAGGAAACACTTCATAAATTTTCATTGTTACGCAGATGACACCCAATTATATTTATCAGTGAAGCCAGATGAACCCAATCAGTTAAACAAACTCCAAACATGCCTTAACGACATAAAGACCTGGATGACCTGCAATTTTCTACTACTAAATTCAGATAAAACTGAAGTGATTGTGCTTGGCCCTAAACACCTTAGAAACACATTATCTAATGATAAAGCTACTCTGGATGGCATTACCCTGGCCTCCAGCACCACCGTAAGGAATCTGGGAGTTATCTTTGATCAGGATATGTCCTTTAACTCCCACATAAATCAAATTTCAAGGACTGCCTTTTTTCACTTACGTAATATCACAAAAATCAGGCACATCCTGTCCCTAAAAGATGCAGAAAAACTAGTTCACGCATTTGTTACTTCTAGGCTGGATTATTGCAATTCCTTATTATCAGGCTGCCCTAACAAGTCTCTAAAGACTCTCCAACTGGTCCAGAATGCAGCTGCACGTGTTCTGACTAAAACTAGAAAAAGAGACCACATTTCTCCCATTTTAGCTTCACTATATTGGCTTCCTGTAAAATCTAGAATAGAATTTAAAATCCTTCTCCTAACTTACAAAGCCCTTAATGGTCAGGCACCATCATATCTTGAAGAGCTCATAATACCGTATTATCCCACTAGAACACTGCGCTCCCAGTATGCAGGCTTACTGGTGGTCCCTACAGTCTTTAAAAGTACAATGGGAGGCAGAGCCTTCAGCTATCAGGCTCCTCTTCTATGGAACCATCTACCGGATTCAGTCCGGGGTGCAGAAACCCTCTCTATGTTTAAGAGTAGGCTTAAAACTTTCCTTTTTGATAAAGCTTATAGTTAGGGCCGACCAGGCTCACCTTGGATCAGCCCTTAGTTATGCTGCTATAGGCCTAGACTGCTGGGGGACTTCCCATGATACACTGAGCTCCTCTCTCCTCCTCCTCCTCCTCTCCATCTGTATGCATACATGTAACATCAATGCATGTCACTAACTTTGCTTCTTCCCCGGAGTTTTTTGTGCTTTCTCATCTCACAGGAAAACCTGAGTCCCGGGCCGAACCTTCGCGGTCCTTCACAGTCCTGATGGCATCCTTCCCTGGCTATTGCTGCTATTGCTGCTTGTGCTTGTTGTTGTTGTTGTTGTGATTGTTTTTCTTCTGTCCCCCCTCCCCCTTTCCCTCTCTCTTTCTCTCTCTCCACCCAACCGGTCAAAGCAGATGGCCGCCCACCAAGAGCCGGGGTCTGCTTGAGGTTTCTACCCGTTAAAGGGGAGTTTTTCCTTACCGCTGTCGCCAAGTGCTGCTCATGGGGGAATTGTTGGGTCTCTGTAAATTAAAGAGTACGGTCTTGACCTGCTCTATGTGAAAAGTGCCTTGAGATGACTTCTGTTGTGATATGGCGCTATATAAATAAAAATTGATTGATTGATTGATTGATATGTCCCTGTGTGTCTTAAGATTCATAGGGATAGTGGTACTATTCACCAACAATCTTTTGTATTGTAATTTTTCTAACTTCAAGCTGAAAACTCTGCTGTCTGAAAATGTCTACACTGTCTCTGTCCTGAAGTTATCTAAAGTAGCCACGGCTACTTGCCTGGACTCTTATGTTGAGCTAATTACATTTGGTCTAGAGTTTATAGTAATGGTGTTCACTCAAGATTGCCAAAAACAGAAATATTAAATAACAGTTTTCTAGAACCTGTCTACATGCTAGACATGCATTTTAAAGTCAAGTGTTTTTCTTACATTCTGGAGAACAGATGTCTGTGATAATGTCATTTGTGAGCGTCTTCAGGGCATCAAAAGTGGTGACACTGAAAGTCTTCTTAGGGTCACCGGAAATCTCATCCAGCTCACTTTTGTTTGACTCTTTCACCCCGATGGCGTAGATGATGATGCCCTGCTCCCTCAGTTTTTTTGCAGGAGCCTTGACTTTATCCTGGGATTCTCCATCAGTGATGACAATCAGGTACTTTGGGACTTGACCACGAGTGTGTCTCTTAAAGTGCTCACCCATTGAAGACAGTGCTTCCCCTGTATTTGTCCCACCTCCTTCATGAATAATATCCTTCACAGCTTTCTCCAGTGCATTTGCATCTGCGTGGTCTGTTAGGTCAAATTCCAAAGTTGGAAAATCTGCATATTTCACAAGCCCCACACGGTTATTTTGTGGCCCCACATTTAAGGTATGCAGAAATTCAATGATGAAGTTCTTTGTGTCACTGAAGTCGGGTTGAGTAATGCTTTCTGAGTTGTCTATCAGGAAGTAGAAGTCCGCTTTATCCTTTTGTACACAAGCTGGAGAAGAAAAGCAACTGTAAGAATTAGTTCTTTACACATAGTCAGAGAGAGGGAAAGCTAAAAATCAATCAACAGCTACTCAAGGAGGTAACAACTACAATTTTACATCCCCAAAGCACAAACAAACCATGAAATATGGTTTTAGTCAACAACCGATAAATTAACTGCAACTTGAAAGCTGATCAAGATTTCTGGCTCTCAGGGCTCATTCTGGATTTAAAACAAGGATTTAAAACTCGGTCCACACATGTCATTCTCAGCTTTACTCTCTCTTTACTTTAATTTAATGCTGCATCATTTATACTGACACAATGTTTAAACTTTGACAACTATCAAAAACCACTGGTTCAAACCTTTTTTGATGTTTTCTTTTCTTTCCTTGTCTGTGAGATCTTCGTCAATGATCTTTTTGCACAGGATTCCCTGCAGTGTCTCCTTCAGGGGCTTCAGATCGGTGAAACTTTTCACATAAAAAACATGCTCGCGAGGGGGGTGAGTAGCCATCTCGTTCAGTTCCTTCTCTTTGGCATTTCCAATTCCTACAGCGAAAACTGTGACCCCAGTCCGACGGAGAAGGATTGCGGCGTCGCTCACATCGTCCTGGGATTCACCGTCTGTGATCACCACCGCCACCTGCGGGACATCCTTCCTGCTGCCTTTTTGCTTACTGAAGATTTCATCCCGAGTGAAGTCTAGGGCCTTTCCAGTGTTCGTTCCACCACCATTATAAGGCAGCAGCTTGATGAACTGTAGGATTTCAGTCTTGTCATTGACACTGTTGAGGTAGGCCTGTGCTGTGGAGATTTCGTTGTATGTAACGATGCCTACTTGGACTCTCTTCTTACCGATATCCAGGCTGCTTACAATCGAGTGTAGGAAATTGCGTACAAGCTGGAAGTTGGCTTCTCCGATGCTTGTCGACTCATCAACAATGAACACAATATCTGCTGCGTTGCCTATTTTGCAATCTGTGAAAGGAATATAAATAGTTCATTTGAGCAACCGCTACTTGAACATTCAAATATCTTTGAAGATGAAACATATTGTATAACAGTGATATTCATTATGTGTTGCTTAGAGGTCTACAAGTGTCTTAACAGGCTGACCAAGTAAGCATGATTTTGTGAGGTTTGCAATTGTAAAGGTGGCTAGGTTAAAAACTGGCATGAAGTTTTAAAGGTGACATTTATGAATTTTCATACTTAACACTTATTTCAACAGCATTCATTAACTTTAAATTAAATAGAACTAGTGTTTTCTTATTTGTTCCTCCCTGAGTGTAAAGTTGATCTATAATGTCCACTTCTAACTGAAAAATGACAAAACAGAAAACACAATCTTTGGTAAGGAAGATTATATTTGTAGTTTGTTCAAATGAAATGCGAAAAAATGTTGTCCTTTCACTCGCAAGGAAATGAACACTAACACATAAAATGAGCTCATAGCTAACTGCAAAATGAAACTGTGATATCGCAAAGGTGAGGGGAGAGACTGATGTCGGACAAGTCCTGCAGCCTGACAGTAACTCAGTATTAACTGAAACAAATCTGCCAGCAAATAGTGAGCTAAGTAAGCTCCGCACTGTAGCCGCTGAGCTTATAGCTCAACTAACCTGAGAGGAATTGTTAATTATTTTTATTTTTTTATTTTGGTGTGTCATTATTTGAGAGTGAGATGAGGAGATCAATGTCAATTTTATATCTTTGTGTTGAGTAAGTAGCTGGAATCAGACATGTTTAGCCTAGCCTATCATAAGGACTAAAGAGGGGACAGCTAGCCTGGCTCTATCTGAAAAAATAGACCTACCAACACACCTAAAGCTAACCAATTAAAATGCTGTATCTTGTTTATTTAACATGCACAGAAACAGAAAAATAATATCCACATTTTGAGATTTTAGGGGGAATAATTATTTGAATACATATTTTTTGGCAAACATGTCAAACATCCTCTTCTCACTTTACTAGGATACTTTAATGTTCTTATTATAATTCTATAATTGGTCTGACAGTTAAAGTTGAAGATATTTGATATCAGAGAATGATCCTACAGTTCTCAGTTTCAATTTTGGCTGCTTAGCTAACATAACGTTAGCCAACATTAGCTTATATTTTAGTTTGACAAACTGACAGAATTAAGTTGCTGCTCAGCCCTGAATGTTCTGGAGATCCCATTGAAACGTTTACTTTAAATTGTGATGAAATGTGTTTGAAAATACCACTGAGTGATTCCAACCATTGTTTATTATCTGCTAGCATGGTCTATGGTAATAAACACATCAGCCCATATCACATCTGCCTAACCTGTGATGTATGAAGAAAGGTGTTGAATTACAACTCAAACTGTAAATACAAATATGATAGTCAGTCAGTAAGAAATATATCACAAAAGTGAGCATGAGATTCACTCAATTTTTGTGTAGAAAAAAGTGTTAAATTCTGGTGTAATTTTCCACAAACGGCTAAATATCAGATATACTGTTGATAAAGTGCTAGAAAATACATTTTCAAAATCCCTGTGAAAAACAATTAAGAGAAAAAAACACTTTAAATAGATAAATATAATTATTTAGAGCTGCAACAATTAGTCAATTAATCAATTAGTCGATCAACAGAAAATGATAATCCATTTTTTCCTTTTGAATATTTTTTTTTTAAGAAAAAATGCTAAAACTCTCAAGTTTAAGCTTCTTAAATGTGAATATTTTTTTGCTCTTTAGTCCTCTATGACAGTAAACTGAATATCTTTGGGTTGTGGACTGTTGGTCAGGACAAAATAAGACATTTTAGATTGCATCTTTTGACATTTTTCACCATTTTATAGACTTTTATCCACTAATCAATAATGAAAATAATTGTTGGTTTCAGCCCTGATATATTACATAGTTTATTCTATAGTAACTGATCAAGTAAATTAGATACTTATATATATATAATGAATTATAAAACTTTCTCACCTTTAGTAATGACCTCCTGTTTCTCAGTCATGAAGATATCCTTCAGAAGAGTTACTCTGACAGAATCAAATGCATACTGATCACTCAACAAGCGTATTTCATTCATTGGTGCACCGGCACTCATCCCAATAACAGTAACCCCTGATAATTCGATCTCACTAGCCACTGTAGACACACGATCACGTGAGGCTTCTCCACTCACGACGACCAGGAACTGTCGCAAGCCTTTCTCAGCACGGCCCCCCGCCTCACTGGTGAAAAAGTTAGTTCTGGCATATTTTAAAGCATTGCCCAGGTAACGCGGTTCGTTGGGTTGTGGAGGGTGCAGTCGGAAACGCTTGACACCAGCCAGGGTCTCCTGTTTGGTTTGAAAAGCATTGAGAAGGAATTCAACTTCGGTATTTTGACCGTACTGGGCCAACCCGATACGGTAGGTGGAGGCTCTAACGTTAAGTTGATTGATCAATTTGTTAAGTTCTGTCTTGAACTGGGAGAATTGTCCTTGAGCTATGCCACTGTCCACCAAGAAGAAAATATCTGCAAATATCTCCAAAGCTGAAAGACAAAAAACAGAAAAATTACATCAGTATTATAGTGGAGTCTGATGATCAGGCAAAAGCGGTCAGTCTATTAGATACAAAGAGCTTGTTGGATTGGTAAAGTGTATGTTCAGTCCTCAGAGTTGGTTATTTGATTGAGGAATAGCCAGAGGCAAAAAACTATTTGTATGCATTGTGCACACAATAAGTGATTATGTGTACAGTATACAAAAACAAAATCATGTTGAGTTCCTCTTAAACTACCCTCCACTTGTCTTCTCTGATGTCAGAATTGGGAGGCTACATCTGGCAATTTTTTATAACTTTCTGAAACTGACAATCTGCCAACCATGTCCACTTTATCCAGCAATTTTGAATGCAAATGTGAGAAAGCAGACAGTATTTTGAACCTCTCTCTGAAATAAGCACTCATCTTGTATGCTTCACAAAACTTCTTGAATGAACACCTTCTAAGCAGAAACTGTCTGAAAGTGTGTGTTATGTGTTTTTTCTTGTCCCTCTCTATGATGGCAGGCTTTTTGTTCCACCTTTCATTGGGCCATCCGGGACACAACAATTGTACAAACTAGTTTCTTTGACGTAAGCTGACCCCTCAAAGGGAAACTTTGATATTTTTTAACCTGTTTTCCCATCTTTTTGTGTCTAAGTGACTAATGGGGACAATACTTTTTGAAATCGGTCCAGTATTGAGTGAGAGCGCTGCAGCTGGCAGCTGTGAAAAGAGGCTGTAAATGTATTCGGACGGGGCAACAGCACCCCGTCAATGTACATCCACTAAAAGTGCTTGTTTTTGTCACTGACAGGCTCAGATTGTTATTATAAGTGTCTGACAACATTATTACTTGAGTATTATTATTTGATGCTACTTTATACTTATACCACTACATTTCAGGAGGAAATATTGTACTTTCTACTCCACTACATTTATTCCATAGCTTTAGTTGCTTTTTAGATTAAAGTTTTACATGAATTAACAAATGATGAGCTTATAAATTACTATGCATTGTCAAAGAGTAAACCAGTGTTTTCCAACCTTTTAGTGTGAGCTCTTAAAAAAAAATCAGTGTCTAGATAGGGCCCCTTTTCATTTTTCAGATATCTATCAGTTGTTTTCACAATAGAGACATCCCCCTGTAAACTTCTCAGATGGTTTCATTTTAATAATAATGATAAAAATGATCAAATGATCAAGTATTTCACCAAAAATCCAGCAAAAAAGACCAAAAATGATTAGAGAAAATCATAAAGACTGTAAACAGATTTGTGTATCAGAACTTTGTTTTTTCTTCTTTCCTCTCCCATTAATCATCTCACGACCCCTCAGATTTATCTGCTGACCCTTTGGAGGGGCCCGACCCCTTGGTTGGGAACCACTGGACTAAACTAGCTAACTGTATATAAAGTAGTTGAAACTAGCTCCACCTCCAGCAGCTACAACAGTAACATGCTGCTCTAACATTGATGCTTCAGCATTAATAATGTAATTCATTAAACGTATTGAATTTATCAGTTACAGGATCCAGCTCTCTGCAAATAAAGCACTTTCAAAACAGCCATAAACATAATTTCCTTGAAATGACAGAAAGCAGTCAAACTGTTTTACAACACAACTAACTAAGTGGACCTGTGATTGAAACACTAGTAAACAAATCACCAAGTAGACCATAACACTTAGAGTGGGGGCAGGGTGATCAAACTCTACTTAAAGGTACCTGGTGGAGTGTTTGACCACTTGTAATGCTATGGAACTATGTTTTATGAGTGAGTCCCCGTCTTGTTTATATCCTGCTTGCAGCTGGTGGCTGTAACATGCCAACAAATCAGCTTTGCAAATGTTTTAAACAATGCTTTTTGACTGAAAACTGAATATAAACCAAACTTTTCTTTTTTTGCAAGAAAACTCCTCAGAGCTCTAAGATTCAAACAAACCCAGTATGATCTCTACGAAGTGAATCTAAAGTCTTATTAGCAGCCACAGATGCTCTCTGCTTTTGTGTACATCCACAAATACACTTTGGTTGTTTTAGTTATTTAGATGTCTTGGATAAGTATTTTATATTTTATTGCAAAATTAACAAATGGACAACTAAACAATGTTTCTCCAATCATTCGCCTTACCTTGCCTCTGTTCCTCCATGGTGACACAAACAGTTTGCAGCAGACGCCCCATCTCCCTCTGCAGAGCCTCATAGCTATTGAAGGTGAGGAGGAAGCGACTTGGGGGCCAGTTAACGATGGACTCTAGCTGTGTCCGGTTTGTTTGTCCCACCCCGATACCAAACACAATGACTCCGTGCTTCCTCAGGTTCTGGGCGGGCACTTTCACATCATCCGTGGATTCCCCATCTGTGATGACCACAGCGATCTGAGGCACCCGTTCATTGGCTCGGCTGCCAGTAACCTTGGTGAAGTACTGCTTCTGGAGGAATTCGATGGCCTTGCCTGTTTCCGTGCCTCCTCGTCGGTGAGATAATCTGTCCAGTGCAGCCAGCAGGGACCTCTTGTCCTTGTGATCCTTCAGCAGGAACTCCTGGGAAGGATCATCACTATACTGCGCCAAGCCGACTCGAACTTTGTTGTCGCCGATGTTGAGGATCCTGACGATGTTGCGTAGGAAATTCTGGATCTTCCGAAAGTCTGCGGGGGATATGCTGGAGGAGCCATCGACCAGGAAGACGATGTCAGCCATGTTGGCATTTTCACACTCTGGACAGGAGAAGAATAAAGTCAGTATTGCATTGCCTCAAAATAGATATTCTGAAAGTAAGATTACAGATCACAAAGTTCATTGTGATGAAATAATGAAACATTTTTGAACGGATAGCTTTAGATAGCTCCTATTTCAACAGTTTTAAAATTCTTAAAAAATTTAAAACTGGTGAAATATTCCAGAATATGATGTTGAAACGAAAAAAACAAACATTATTCATCATTTATGAAAAAGGCAATTCAACTACTTTCTTTATTGTTGTAAATCAGGGGAATATACCAAACATCTACTATACTTGATCCCTCTTTTAGAAACATCACAAGTTCCATTTAATTACCCACCAGTTGTCTGAGCAGCAATGCCACAGAAATACGCTGCTATGATGAGGCTGAAGAGCAGACCTGTTCTCCCCTTCATGCTGGAATGCCTCATGAGTTTCTCTCTTCCTGTAATACAGATATAATACAGTTAGTTGGAGCTTTATTGTCCACACTGGAGAATTGTAATCAGCTTCACCATTCACACTATAAATTAAACAACTAAGAACACTAAGAGAGGACATAAAAAGCATGACATTAAAAACATAAATTTAAATACAGAGAGGCTAATAAAGTTGCAAAGTGTCCAAGCAGGATTTACCACGTCTTGAGGCTAAAGTACCTCAAAGGTATAATGTATAAGAATTTTAGTTTAAAACATTCCCAAATTAACTAAAATTATCAACAGAATTTGAAAAAGTAACAGTTTTGACGTTATGTCATAGACCAATATGTATTGTGTTGCAGAGATATCTACTGAAGTTAGCATGCTAACCAGCTAGCCCTGGCCCCGTCCGGCCCGTACTGTCTCGTAATACCACTTTGTACTGAGGGGCGATAGCGAGTCACTGTAACTCCTAATATGTGGTCAGTTTATCCAAATAACATCTATTTTGAAAGTTGCACCGACGTTATTGGAGCAGCCGGCTCCTGCTGCAGAGGGTGGAGCTGCTCATCTCAGCTGATCAGATGAACTGCACTGTACCATTTGGAGTCGTAACAGATTGTGGCAAGCTGGATTGATATTGAAATATCAAATCAATTAATCAGGTCTCTACTGAATTACTGTGTTGTGAAATGGCAGCAATTAATAAAAAAATGAGGCTGTGTTGCAGAAAAACTGCTGTTTTACCATTAGTGAGTTCTGTGACATTTTATGATTTACACCTACACTAGGGGCATGTGTGTAAATATTTAGTTGTTAGTTGGAGTTATGTTGTAACTTATCTCCGAGGTGCAACTGCTTTCTGATTTGTGCAGCTCGTTTGTAAGCTAAAGGTAGTCGAAGTGCGCAGTGCTCAATGTTTCTGAGGAAGCCAAAATCCACCTTGGGAGTCATACTTAACTTCTACCCCAAAGTTTTTTGTCCACAAGTTTGTACCTTTGGTTTTTTATCAAAGAACCAGATATTTTCTAACAGTTGTTCATCTTTTGTATTGATGATTCAACCAGGAGAGTTTCATGTTAGTTAAAATTGTAGAAAAGAGCAACAATAAAAGAAGTACTCAGATCCTTTACTTAAGAAAAAGTATTGTTGGGTCTCACTAGCTGACCGCATGTTTCAAGACTCTAAGAAACCTGAGTCCTTGGTTGTTCGCACCTAAGTGTGAAATCCCCACCCATGGAGCCAGGTTAACAAGACGAGAGATCCCCCTCTTCTCATCCTCTTTCTCCTCATAGCTGCTGCTGGAGCAGCTCTCTCCTCTCTTGTGTGGTCTGCTCACAGCAGAGTCTGCCTACGACTCAGAAACTAAAGTTATCTAGTGCCAGCAGCTACCACACAAGTCTGCTGGCTGATTTAACAAGCACAGGAGCCACAAAGCAGAGTTAGCTTGCCGCTAACTCTGTAAAGAGTGCACAAAGGAGTGACCTGGGCCTTCTAACCTGCACGACTGGAGCACCGTCTACCCAGCAAAGCCTGCATCCTTCAGCTTTCGAACAAAACTCCTCTCAGCCTGATTCATCCACGGATTCACCAGCTAAGAAGCAGAACACCACAAAGCATCTCTTTCTTCATGGACTTGGTAACAACTGGGCATAGCCTAGCAATATAGTGTAGCATAGCACGGCTAAGCAAGAATGTTTAACTCAATCAATGTACTGTACGTGTATTGATTTGGCTAAGGTTATTCGTTGAACTATTGTTGTAATGTCCTTGTTGATTATGGTCAGGTTATTGCATAGCCACGCCACTAAGTTAATATTAGCATGCTTAACACACATTACATCCAGTATCTAGGCCTTGCATGCAACTAACCTCTTCCTAACCTGTCACCTTTAGCCTACACCAAATGGCCTTAAACAGAGAACCACACAGTTAAGAGGTTTAAAACCCAGCTTCGCACACTTTGGTTCATGCAGCACATGTGGTTCAAGACACTCTTTGGTTCTCTTTGTCAGCCATATTGTCTGCATGCCATGTGCTCAGTCACCCCCCCCCCCCCTTCCCACACACACACTCACACACATATGCTGTGTCTCAAATCGCATACTTCTGTTCTTACACTTAATATTTTGAGTGCATAAGTGCGTTCACACTGAGAAGTATGGAAAAATGCAGTGCACTGTGACAACCCGGATGGTGCACTCAAAATGGTCAAAAAGTGTGGAACTATGGACACTTCTTGCCCTCAATGGTCAGCATTTTGGCTACGTAGCAGATGGGGAGGGTTCACTTTTCACTTTTCTACGGTGAATATCGCCACATTATACAAATGTGTTTTTTAGCACCAAGCACTACTATGTTGTTGTCGGATATAAGCCATCAGTATGTTTTTTGGGTTAATTTAGCAGTCTGTAATGATTTGGTAGCGCAAACGATAACGCGAATACTAACGCTAGCTAATGCTAATTAGCAATCGTCATTTCTGGTAAGTGCACAACGGCCGTGTTTGATTTGAGACAACACTACCCTGTAGAAATTTGTGCACTACGCCAGTAAGTACATAGTGTACACAGTGTACTACATGAAAGTGTGCTAACAGAAGTATGTGATTTGAGACACAGCTATACACTTGATGTATATAGTACATTTAGCTAGATTAATATTGTGTCTTTTGCTCTTTTACCTGTTTGTTAAATAAATGCTTTGGATATACTGCAAAGAGCTCCAAAATCCTTCGTACCATACTAGCTATTGATATGGTGATTTTGTTTATAGTTTTTAAGTTAATTGCTAATCAAAGTTCCAAATTGATAGATTAGAATACTTTGAGACTGAATTGTCTATCTTTTTCCCTGTCTATCTTTTATTGCTGATAGCCAAACTTGTAGCCAAGGCCCAACAGTATGAATTCAGCAATGTAAAAATACTCCATTGCAAGTAAAAGTCCTGCATGAAAAATCATACAACAGTAAAAGTACATAAGTATTATGAGCTTGATGTAGTTAAAGTATTGCAGTAAAAGTACATAAGTATTATGAGCTTGATGTAGTTTAAGTATTGCAGTAAAAGTAGTGGTTTGGTCCCTCTGACTGATATATTATTATATATGACATCATTAGATTATTAATAGTGAAGCATCAGTGTTAGAGCAGCATGTTACTGTTGTAGCTGCTGGAGGTGGAGCTAGTTTACACTACTTTATATACAGTTAGCTAGTTTAGTCCAGTGGTTCCCAACCTAGGGGTCGGGCCCCTCCAAAGGGTCAGCAGATAAATCTGAGGGGTGGTGAGATGTTTAATGGGAGAGGAAAGAAGAAAAAACAAAGTTCTGATACACAAATCTGTTTTCAGTTTTTGGACTTTTTCTCTAATCTTTGATTTTTGCTGAAATATTGGATCATTTGAACATTTATTGAAATGAAAGCATGTGAGAAGTTTAGAGGGAAAAATCACTATTTGGTGGAGCTGTTAACAACTCATAGACATGTGAAATGTGACCCCGACTACACACTGCTTTTTGTAAGACGTCAAAAGACAAAAAGGTTGGAAACCACTGGTTTCATCTTTAACAAAGTGTTGCCTTGAGATGACTTCTGTTGTGATATGGCGCTATATAAATAAAAATTGATTGATTGATTGATTGATTGATTGATTGATTGATTGATTTTAAAAGCTTGTTATATTATCCATTGTGTCAAATCTTCATCTGAAAAGTAACTAAAGCTGTCAAATAAATGTAGTGGAGTAGAAAGTACAATATTTCCCTCCGAAATGTAGAAAGTAGCATCACATGGAAATACTCATAAATGTGCTTATAAATGCTTATAAATGTGATAAACTGTGTGCAGACTGACTCCAGCTCTTACAAAACATTAACATGATTCAGCGGCGCATTAGTAATTTTGTTAATCACCCATCACAAAAAGGTTTGTGGGAAACAGATGAACTGCCGCTGATAAAAAGGGGGAATTTATTTGTTGGCTCCAGTGTGACAGAAGTCTCTGTTCATGTAACATGTTCTAATTAAGCTGTGATCAAATCTGCAAGACATTGAATTTTAAATCCTGATTTTCTGCACATTCTTTAATTTTCAGGTTTCCGCACGTCCATATTTGGCTGTTAGGTTGTACGTATGTTACAGTTAAAGCTGCATCAAGCTAAATCTTCAATATAAACACCAGTGAATAATGAAGCAGAAGGTCCACATTTACTGTCGATTTTACAGACAATCAACACCCGACTTCCCAGCTTGAAGCAAATATAATAAAACTTATTTATATATTTTTTTATAGTTGAAATATAAAATCTCATTTTCAGTCTCTTAAATACCAGAATGGGAGTAAAATATGGGATAAATCTTCACAGTTTTTGTAAATTTATACTATGATATTGATATTAATTAATTTGACAATCACTAAGGCAAAATCTCAAATTTATATCATATAATAATGACTACAATGATATAGTGCTGTTATTTCTTTTTTCGGTTTCAAATGCTACATAGGACGACATGTAATGTTGGCAGAAAGTTGGAAATCACGGTTCGAGACCACCTTAAAGTTTTTATTCTATTTTCTTTTTTTTTTTTTTATTTTAACCCAAACCATGATCTTACCACTCTTACCTAGTGGTTTTTGTGCCTAAACCTAACCAGACCTTAACAACCGCGTTGTCACACCATAAAATACAATTATTTTTAACAGTGACTGCCGTGATACTGTGCGTTAAAAAGTGACGCCAGCGGGTCCTGACCAAGCTTCGATATGTGACGAGTTGGGAGTGAGAACGTGTTGAATTGGTACAGGCAACTGAAAACTATAGCAGCATTCATGAAAAGTGTTTTACAATGTTTCTGCTGCTCATTCACACAATTATTCACACATTCACACACCGATTGCAGCAAGCTGCCGTGCAAGGTGCCGCACAAATATCAGCGTTTGGTATCTGGCCCAAAGACACTTCAGCATGCAGACAGGAGGAGTCGGGGCTCAAACCACCGCTTTACCTCCTGAACCACAGCCGCCCAGATACTAAACTATATACTATAATAGTATATATGGTCATATTGCACAAGCCCTTTGTACATTAAAACCTCCTTAAACACAAAATAAATAGAGGATAAAGGGTGAAATGTGCATGCAAGACGTCTCAAAGAATATTTCAAGCTGTGATCTCTGTCCTGCAGATGTGAAGGTGAGTGCTAAGTTACATTTCATCCCGTTAAAAAGACTAAACTTTTCCATCAATGCACACAAGTCGCAAAGTCAGCTTTATTTATATAGCTTAACATCCTCAACATCCTCTGTCCTCAGACCCTTGATTCAAATAAGGTAAAACTTCCCCAAAAACCATTTAATGGGGAAAAAATGTAAGTAAACTCAGGAGGAGCAACAGAGGAGGGATCCCTCTTCAGGACGACAGACAGGAAATAGATGTTGCGTGTACAGAATAGACTAAGAAAGTAAAGAATCATTCAGAGTCACTTACAGATCTGCTGCTCTGCATCTGCTCCCTCTGCATCCAAACGCAGGAGTTGCTCCGTCATGTAGAGGTGCTGAAGATAAAGGGGGAGGAGGAGGAGAAAGAGTAGAAGCCAGCCTCCTCCTCCTCTTCGTCCTCCTCTCACCACAGTTTACAGAAGAGATAGATAACCTCTAATTAATTTTTTAAATTGCTGTCAATGAATCAGAGTTGATTTTGACGTGAAACATATTTTAGAGGAAATCTGGCCATCAGAGCTGTTTCTGGCTCTAAAAGGATTAAAAAATATAAATAAATAAAAAGGGCTACTGAGAGGTCATGAGATGATTGATGGGAGTGGAAAGAAGAAAAAACAAAGTTTTGCTAACAAATGTGTTTTCAGTTTGGGGGATTTTTCTCAAATCTTTGCAAGTAGTTTTTAAAAGGTTCCCAGAGGTTTCTCCTTGTATTCATCAGACCACTACTGTCTCACAACATTTAATTACACTTTGAGAATTTTTGCATACATGTTGAGTAAACGGTTACAGTTGGTAGCATTTGAAGGTCAACGTTTGATTTATCAATTTTTATACCAAAGTTTAATGATAAACTTTGGTATAAAAAATGTAATATTTTGCATTTTTGCTTGAGAAATGATGAGTCATCAATTATGAAAATGGTTAATTTTCTGTTGATAGAGTAATCAATTTATTGACAAATCACTGCAGCTCCACTTTTGATCACAGTAAAATTGGCTTTAAAACAAGTGCATTCTGTCTGTAGTACACGGTTTGTGCCCTCTAAAATTCTAAATAACTGTAAATGTCCAATAAACTTCTTCCAAGTTCAAATGTACTCTGGTTTAAAAGCTAAAACAGGTGTTAGTGCTCTGGCAGAGTGAGTGTCTGAGACAGTGGGAGGACATTATGTTGGGAAGAATTCTGTTTTAGAAATCTTCTGGATGATTTCTGTAGAAAATAATTCAACTGAATCTGACCCTGGCCACAGGCCAGCTTCCAGTTCTGAGGAAATTCTGAAGAAAAGATGTTAATAAGTGTTATGTGACTTGATGCCATGCTGTAATCAATGTATTTTTTAATAAAATGGGTCAAATGAAAGCAGACTCTCTGTTTCTCCTTACCTGTCTGGTTCAGTCTCAGCTGGAAACTACCTGGTGAACATAGTGTAGCATTTTGAACGTTTACACTATACTAACACTATTTAATATATTTTACAAATTTCAGGTAAAATATTTACATTCACAGTATTTATAAAATTCAAATATATACAAACTTACATGTATTTAATTAAGTGATCATTGAAATAATTTACTTTAAGTCATATTTCAATTTTATCTTCATCATCAGTTAATCTTCTTCAGATGTTTTGTTCTGTTTTGTACAGACCAAAAATATATTCAGTTTACAATCATATATGACAAAATCTTCACATTAGACAAGCTGCAACCAGAAAACTTTTGGCATTTTAGAAAGAAAAAAATTCAAATTCATTTTCTGTTAATCAAGGAAGGGTCAAGTTCAAATGAAAGGGACTGTCAACAATTTTTAACCTCACTAAAAACTTGTCATTAATATGAAATCAACAGTTTGTTTTCTAATTGCTATATTTATGCCTATTTATTGTACTTTTTTGGGGGGGAGGTTACATCGATAACATTAAACTCAATATTTAGTGTAGGTTGTAGGCTGAAAAGGTAGAAAACGATGACCTTTTGCACACTGGCACATAGCCAGTGTTGTTACTGTCAGACACATAAACTGTATAAAAGTAATGGACATAGCCATTGTGATGTCACAGTTTTCAAGCCTCAATTTTGGCATTTTGGCATGGATGTATCATAAGAGCTGGATACCGGACTGAAGATGGTGCCTATTTAGTCCAGTAAGAATAGTTTGCCTGGCACATACGGCAAAAAACGTTTCTAGCTTCTGGGTTTACTTCCGGTGTTTTGCAGCCCACTGAATATATGCAGTAGTGTTTATCTGCTCGGCCCATAGACTTTACATTGTGATGATGTCACAGATTTTAAAATCGCTTTTCTCTGCTTGAGGAAAGCCTTACAAATACAAAACCTCCATGGATCAAAACTTCATGATAAACTTCATAATTGACCTTGTTTGAAGTTAGAGGCGTCCTGTCAGCAGTTTTACATACGTCTCTTTTACAGTGGTGGTCTATGGGAAGATGCTTTTTGGGCTGCGGGAGGATTTTTCACTGCAATGCCGAGAATGACCACCGGGAAAAACTGGCTACAAGGCTGAGTGTTGGTGCCGTATCCACTCCTACAATACATCCATGTATTTTTTGATGTTGCCATCTTGGTTTTGGAACCAGAAGTGACCATTTTTGGACGAGAGGGTTGAGCTAACCAAAGCGCTAGCACTAGCAACTGTAATTCACGTTAATTGTGATGCTAATTTTGGCTATCAAAAAACTTTCTTAAAGCTGGAGTGCAGGACTTTTGTCTCCTCCTTCTGGCAGTGAGAGTAATTACAAAAACATTGTTAACACGTGCTTTCACCACAGGCTCCACTGTAGCTAGGGTGACCATTCGGGACAGTCCCTGATTACGAGCAGTTGTCCCAAATCCCCAATCCTGTCCTGTTTGTCCCGAAAATGAACCGTTGAGATAATTATAGATAATATGAACAAACTAAAACGAGAACTGTCTGCATGCTGTTAGACTCCACTTGACTTGAGACTTGAAGGCAAAATGCTGAGGAGATAAAATAAAGATAGGCTGTATGAGTTTCTCAGTCAGGCCTTATGTTCCTGAGGTTTGGGCATAAAGCAATGGTTTGCACAGGAGTGGCAAATGTGGAGAACATACATTCAGGACTGTGGAGATGATGTGCAGACTAAATGTTGCATTTGCGGTGGCCAGCACCATGTGACATATTGGGGATGTGAAGTCAACAAAAGAGCAGTGGAAATTCAACAAGTGGAAACAGTTAACAACATAAGTTAAACTAAAGCAGTGAAGAAATAAAAGTGCAAGGACAAAAGGGAAAGGAAGAAAGCTCAAAGCTCAAGCTAATTTTGGTCATTGCTTGCGTATTCAAAAGATAAAACAAGATAATCAAGATAAAATAGAAAACTGATATAATTGTGAAGGGAGCTGAAAATTTTTGGCTATGAAAGATCTTTCCTGGGAACTAAGCAACAAAAGTTTTGAGGCAGATAGGAAACTGGGGGTCTTTGGATAAAAGCCCTGATGATTATCCCTCAATGGCACGCAAGGAGTTTCATGGCAAATGGTCATGAAGTTAAGGATTTATTAGAG
This sequence comes from Thunnus albacares, assembly GCF_914725855.1. Lineage (NCBI taxonomy): Eukaryota > Metazoa > Chordata > Actinopteri > Scombriformes > Scombridae > Thunnus > Thunnus albacares. The sequence continues at coordinate 33,933,389 of NC_058113.1, forward strand.
GACTCAGGAGTTAACCAGAAATGATATTTATTCAAGAAACTTGGCTTAAACCAGCATTAGATTTTGTAGTTACAGGCTATGATAATATAAGCAGAGGCAGAGTGGAGAAATATGTTTTTAAAAACATGTAGAAATTGTACATAACCTTGATTTTGGAGCTGTTTTTATTTTATTGTCACCACAGCAACACTTAGAGCACTTAGAGTGTTTGTTTTAAAGAGGAAAAGTACCCCTCAACCACATTTTTTGCTGCTGACAGTAAAGAGCTGATCACATGACACATCCTCTTTTACCCAGAACAGCTGCAGCAGCAGGAGCCAGAATCAGCAAACAGTCTTTAGGTTCCACAAGCTGCAATTATTGACTTTCTCTGAACTACTATTACCAGAATTTAACTTTGGTTGTTTTTATGCTTGCTCTCAGATTATACTATTATGATTTCCTGAAAGAGTAAAAATAACTAACCTAATTATTCTTAACTAATGGTAACAGTTCTCTTGTCACCAGTGTACTATGTCAAATCAAACAATAATTCACACTATTTTTGTTTTACCCTCTGTTGCTCAAAAATAAGCCAAAGCAACAAGAGGCATAGCAAAGCGACCTGATCCATTCCTGACCTACTGCCACTCACTCCGACGCTGCAGGAATTACAGGAATTTGCACCCAACACACTTAAACACAAATGCACCTCTCATGGATGTAGGAAGAAGACCATTCCTGAAGGATTCCTGAAACATCTCTAAGAGGGGTGTAAGTAATTTGGACTGAAATTTTGTATATATATGTCTATAGAGATGCCATCTGGACTCGCTGCTTTTCCAGCCTGCATATAGCCAATCGCTCTTGCAATTCCTAGTTTTGTTAATTCTACATCTAATGTTCTATTATCCACTCCAGAAATTCTAGGAATATTGAGGTTCTTTAGGAATTGTGTCTGTAAATCCAGGCTGGAAGAGTGCTCAGAGCTGTACAATATCCCATAGAAGGCCTTGAAGGCCTTGATAATCTCTTCAGGGTCCACTATAGTTTGGAGCATCAATGCAGTTAATAGACCTTTCTGTCCGTTGTTGTTTTCCAGATTTTCCCCCGGTCATAGTAGGACTGTTTGAGTCTCAATAAACTGGCGGCTACTTTGTTAGCTGACAGTTCATTATACTGTGATCTAAGTAGGAGTAGTTTTGCATGTGCAGCTATAGAGCCAGGCTTGTTTTGGTAGAGATCTGTTTCAAGTTTTTTTATTTTTTCATTTAATGTCTTCAAGTTGTGCACTCTTTTTCTTTGAGCTAGTAAAACTAATTCTTTGACCCCTAATAAAGGCCTTGAATGCCTCCCATCTTGTGCTTGCAGATGGTTGGAAAGTATTACATTCAAAATATAAGTCAATCTAAAAAATCTATGAATGTGGGGTTCATAAGCCATCTTGGTTGAAAGCGACACATTGAAGGATCATTCATGAGTTTAGTATATCCGCACGGTCAGATAAAACTATACTGCTATATTGACATTCGTCAATTTTGGAAACAAGTAAAGCTGCAACTAAAAAATAGTCTATACGTGAATAAGTTTTATATGTGCTGGGATAACAGGAATATTCTACTGCATTTGGTTTTCCATGTCTCCATATATGCAACAAATTCAATTATTTGATAAAATAGTGTATTGTCTTCCTTGATCTTGTGTGAGTATTATCTGAGCCGGATGGTCTGTCTGGATTAATAATCTTTCCTTCTGGCTCCATCTGGAAGGAAGGATTATTAATTAAACTAAGTAAATTAGGGATTAAAGGCCTGATCTATAGGTGGCTCAAGGACTTTTTATAGGGAAGATCGATTCAAGTAAGAATAGAGAAGTGTTGATCAGGACATTTTGTTGTTGAGACTAGTGAGTCCTATTTATTTTCTATTATGATAAATGATGTTTTTTTGAGTTTGGAGAATGGGATGAGATTTTCTCTTTTTGTAGGTGATGGGGCAATTTGGAAGAGAGGAAGGAATTTGAAATTTATTGTGAAGAAACTACACGTATAAGAAAGCATTAAATGTAATTAGATGTCTGGTAGGAAGTGAATGGGGGGCAGAGAGAACAGCATTGAAAACCATTTACAGTACATATGAATTATAAAATCAGTATAAGATTATGGGTGTGTGGAGTTTGGATCTGCAGCAAACACATCTCTCAAAAAGTTGGACAATGTTCAATATCAGGCTTTAAGACTATGTTCAGGTGCCAGTAGAACAACCCCAAAATCAGCATTACAAGTGGAATTAAGAAGAATGCAGCTGTCTTTAAACTACTGGGTTAATTTAAAAGGACATTATGAAGATCATCCAACACAAGATGCACTAAAACCCTGTTTGGAAAAGGAGAGGGAAGAAACAAAATGTTTTAGATGGACAATAGAGCAGAAAGCAAAAGAACTTGAAATAACTGACATAAACATTAGTCCAAAGGTAAGACATCAATAATGCATCTGTGGATACTTCCTGACCCTGTTGTAGATCTCACATTGATTGGCAACAAGAACAAGGATAAGGAGTTTATTTTACCTCCACAGACAATAAAAACCTATATAGAAAATAACTACTTAAGTTATGTTCAAATTTATACAGATGCTCCAAAAAACTCAGCTAACAAAGTTGGTATTTCATTCATAGTTCCAGATTTCAACATTAAAATTCACAAACGAATCAGTGAATCATTGTATACTGTATACTGGAGACATGCTGGCAAGTTTGTTCGCATTACAGTGGGTTGAAGATGTGAGACCTTTGAGAGCAATAATATGCTCTGATTCCAGCTCGTCATTAACCAGCTTGAAGCACAAACATTCAGACCGCCGACCAAATGTTTTAACAGAGATGCAGCAAACACTAAAGAATTCAAATGATGGGACTAAGTAAGACATGTGTATGGATTCCAGCACATACAGGAATTAAAGGAGATGAACTAGCTGAAGGTGGCTGAAATTCAAAGGAAAGCAGGTATGATGAGAAGCATGGTGAGAACCTGGAGAGAGGAAACAACAATATCCAGGCTACATGTGGTTATACAGGATTAAACAGTGAATTATTTAAAATAGAAAAACATGCAGGAAGGTGTGAATTTTGTGATCAAGAAGAAACTTTAGAACACGTTATGTTTTACTGTCTAAAATATGAGGCTGAGAGAAGGGAAGTAATACTGAACCTTAAAGAAATAAAGTTATGCTTTGATTTAGGTGATCTTTTACAAAGAAGTTCTGGAGTAAAGTGTTATCTGTTTTTGTTTCAATATCTTAGGAGAGAGAACATGATAGAGAGAATATAATTTAATTAATGATTGCATAGTTGGAATCCCGATCTACCCTCTATTCCAGTTGGTGGCAGTAATGAGCCATAACGTTGTTTGCAAACAGCCGTAATACTCAACAGGAAGAAGAAGAAGAAGAAGAAGAAGAAGAAGAAGAAGAGGAGGACGAAGAAGAAGAAGAAGAAGGAAAAACAGCACGGCAGTTTACGACACTTCTTATCTTCATACATCTATGAAGTAAACATGAGGAGAGTCCTGTAGCCGGAGAAAACCCTTATGGTGAGAGCATAAACCCAGAATTTAAATACTTTTAAAATGAAATTATCACATAGAAGACGCGTTTTATTATGACGCGTCTGTTTTTGCATTCAGTGCACTTCCCTTAAAAAATTAGTTAAGTTAAAGCTGTTAGACTGTAGTTTAGCCGCATTTCGCTAACAGCTAATAACCCAGTCGGTTTCGTTTTCTGTCAGTTTGTACAATATTATCTGAGATATACGATGCATCTGTTAATTTAGTTAATTGATTCTATGAAGTTTACTTTCACCCTCAACGTTACCGTGAAACGTCTGTTAGGCGTCGAAAAGCCACCGCGCCGATCTCCGTTAAAAACTTACTACATTTAAACTTTTCGTTGCCAGATGTGAAACTGCACTCAGAGTACAACATGTCTAAATAATGTCTTGAATTATTTCAGTGTCTTCCTCAATTCGGCATTCATCCAGGACCCCGAACACTGTTGGTTTTTAGCTAAACTATACAATGAGTTCGTTAGCTTGCATGCTGCTAACTCAGCCTTCAATTAAACGTGTCACCATGATGGCAGAAGTAAGAAAATCACTAAAATACGTATTTCTTCACCGTGGAATGTAATTATTTATAAACCAAATTGTCTGGAAGATACAGATTTTTTTTTATATTCCTTCATGTTGAATGTCTGGCCTGTAAGAAACATTTTAAGTGGTATTGTAGTGAATTGTTAAGGCAGTTTGGTGTGATTGTTGGAGTGGATTGCTGCAAAACTAAGTTTCGCTGTGTTTTAATATGCAGTGACAATAAAGCATAATCCTGTTAGGCAGCACAGCAACACTGTTAATACTGAACTGAGCTCTGAAAGTGAAGTTACTGTTGTATTTCTCAACAACAGTGATGAAAGAAGTGTTCAGATCTTTTACCTCAGTAAGCTGCTAAAAGCCTAATAAATTAATTATATTTTAGTTTGACTATATTCAACCTCAGGATTAGGTTGCACCTGCTGTCTGGAAATCCATCACTAAGTTTGCATGAAGTCCTTCCTAAGCAGTGTTGGAAAGTACTTTTACTTTCACTCAAGTACTGTACTCTTTGGAAATGTCTATTTTATGCTACTTTATACCTCCACTCCACTAATGTAAAAATACTCCATAACAAGTAAATGTCCTGCATGTAAAATCCTGCTACAGTAAAAGTACATAAGTATTATGAGCTTGATGTAGTTAAAGTATTGCAGTAAAAGTACATAAGTATTATGAGCTTGATGTAGTTAAAGTATTGCAGTAAAAGTACATAAGTATTATGAGCTTGATGTAGTTAAAGTATTGCAGTAAAAGTAGTGGTTTGGTCCCTCTGACTGATATATTATTATATATGACATCATTAGATTATTAATAGTGAAGCATCAGTGTTAGAGCAGCATGTTACTGTTGTAGCTGCTGGAGGTGGAGCTAGTTTACACTACTTTATATACAGTTAGCTAGTTTAGTCCAGTGGTTCCCAACCTAGGGGTCGGGCCCCTCCAAAGGGTCAGCAGATAAATCTGAGGGGTGGTGAGATGATTAATGGGAGAGGAAAGAAGAAAAAACAAAGTTCTGATACACAAATCTGTTTTCAGTTTTTGGACTTTTTCTCTAATCTTTGATTTTTGCTGAAATATTGGATCATTTGAACATTTATTGAAATGAAAGCATGTGAGAAGTTTAGAGGGAAAAATCACTATTTGGTGGAGCTGTTAACAACTCATAGACATGTGAAATGTGACCCCGACTACACACTGCTTTTTGTAAGACGTCAAAAGACAAAAAGGTTGGAAACCACTGGTTTCATCTTTAACAATGTGTTGTATTTTAAAAGCTTGTTATATTATCCATTGTGTCAAATCTTCATCTGAAAAGTAACTAAAGCTGTCAAATAAATGTAGTGGAGTAGAAAGTACAATATTTCCCTCTGAGATGTAGAAAGTAGCATCACATGGAAATACTCAAGTAAAGTACAAGAACCTCAAAATTAAGTGCAGTAGTTGAGTTAATGTACTTAGTTGCCTTCCATTACTGGTAAATATCAGCTTTTATCCCGTCTAACGTTGTCATTCAGGATCTGCATGCAGACGTCTACAGTGGAAGGATTTCTTAGTGATTTGGCGCCACCTTGTGATATGTGTCAACAGTTTAAATACGTTTGATTCATTTAAGCAAGACATAGTTTTCAGTATTGATCATCTTTACCTACTGAATAATAGTGTGGATACATCAATTAAACATTTTGTGTTGTACTTTTCTGACTTATAATCACTAAAATCCTCAAGACCTCAGCAGTTGGAGGGTTGTTGGTATGAAGCATTTGGTTTTCTAGAGTATTGAAACACTTCCTAATGGATTTATGTTTTTTGTTTTTTGTTTAAACAATGTAAATATTTATCAAAGAGCCCAAAGTGATCAGCAGCTAAATAATCCCAAAGTATTGATTTTATAATGTTATGATGCTGACTATGGAGCTGCTGCTGGACAGTAATTCAATATCATCATTGATTCATATCACAAAGACACAATCTGATTAACTATTTTGATGATTGATTAATCATTTGACATAATTTTTTAAGAAAAAATGTCCAAATTCTCTGATTCCAGCTTCTTAAATGTGAATATTTTCTGGTTTCTTTAGTCTCTCTGACAGTAAACTGAATATCATGTTTGAGGACGTCGTCTTGGTCTTTGGAAAACACTGATCCACATTTTTCACCATTTTCTGACATTTTATGTACCTAACAATAATGCATTTAATCTGTATTGTACTTTTTATTCACAGTGAATCTCACAGCATTAAAAACATATAACACAAGAAAATAACAAGAGTTAAGACAATATTCAATAACGAAAATAATCGTCAGTTGAAGCCCCATTAAAAAATAATCTATAAAGTTCCGAAACTGCAATAATTAAGAGTGACATTCATAAATTTAAATGTTTGTTTTAACAGTTTCTGTTTTGCTTTTAACAACTGAAACTTTGAAAATGCAGCTGTCTACATGAGTGGCCATAAAAATATTAACACACTAACAGAGGAAAAGAAAACAGTAATGAATTTTAAAACCTTTAATAATAAAATAGAATAATGAAAATAAAATAAAAAGTAAATGCATCTATTTGCTTTGTCAATAATAATAAAAAAAAATTAATATCTCAGTTTCTGGTTAAAGAGATTTTATAAAGGACGACAGATTAATTGATAATGAAAATAGTTGTTAGATTATTAAGTGTTAAAGATTCATAAAACTCCTTTTTAAACATTAACTAATTAATGAATAAACTAAGTTGTTTAACGGATATGAAGAGTTTGGTCTCATGTAGTGCATAACAGTCAAAAACAGGTTAGTTATGATTATTTCATGGAGATTTGTGTACATTTGTCTTTGTGATTCTGATAAAGCTGCGAATAAGAAACAGTGAGGATTCATCTGTAAAGAGCTGAAGGTGACGTCTTGTTTCCTCTGAGCAACAGTTTAAAAACCCCCAAATATTTAATTTACTGTAATGTTCCAGAAGAAGAAGTTGAAGATTCTTCCATTTTTTTAGAAGCTGAACCGTCAAATGTTTGGCTTTTTTTCCCAGTTGATCAACTAATCGATTAATCGTTGCAGCTCCAATTTTAATATAAGAAAAGATGTGATGAATATTGTGACTGTTCTCAGCATCAGTAACATCTGTCTGTCTGTCCATCTGCAGATGGAGAACTACAGTAAAGCTCGGACGGTGGAGCAGCCGTCCGTCTGTCCGTTCCCCGGCCTCCCCGCCGACACACCTGAGGTCCGCGTCAAAGATGGCAGCAAGATCCGCAACCTGCTGCGCTACGCCCTGAGCCGCATGGAGGCCAAGCCCCGAGCAGCGGCGGGAGAGGAGGAGGGGGGAGGCGTGGCTGAAGAGGGGCAACAGGAAGCGCCGGGCCGGCCGCTCTGCCGCCATGTCGTCTTCACAGCGAGCGGTAAGGGCGTGTCCAAAGCCATCACGTGTGCGGAGATTGTGAAGCGGCGTGTGAAGGGGCTCCACCAGCTCACCAGGCTGTTGTACAACACTGTGGAGGAGGTGTGGGAGCCGCTGGAGCCCGCCGCTGGCCTCGACAGCCTGACGGTCAGCAGGAACCTGCCCGCCATCTGGATACTCCTCTCCAGGGAGCCGCTGGACTGCAGCCAGCCCGGATACCAGGCGCCCGGCCGCTACGACGCCCTGTGGGCTCAGTCTGTCAGCAGAGAGGAGGGTGGAGGCTTCACTGGACAGAGAGCAGGACACAGGAGGAAGAGAGGAGGAGGCAGCAGCGGCAGCAGCAGCAGAGGAAAGGGACCCGGCCGTCAGACTGGACGCTCCAGAGAGCCGATTAAAGGACAGAGCTGATTTAGGTTTTACACGCTGCATGGACACAAAGACTGAAGCGCTTTAAAGCAGAACGAAGTGACAAGTTGGCAGATTCAAAGACTTTCACACAAAATTAGTTTCAACCTGCAGAGAGAGAATCCATCACAGTCAGCTCAACGCTCTTCTGTTGAAGTTACATTTTTACTGATTGTCATCAGTTATTATTATTATTATTATTATTATTATTATTGAAATAGAGTTATTTGAGCGTGCAGAGGCGACTTTGTGTGATTTGACAACATTGCTGCAACTAACTCTTATCTTCTAGATGAGTCAATTACATAAAAATGACATAAAAAATGTCAGAAAATGATGAAAAATGTGGATCAGTGTTTCTCAAAGATGATGTCATCAAATGTCTTGTTTTATTCACAACACAAAGTTTATTGACTTAAAAAAATGACTCAAAATTATTGATCAAATACTTGATAGATTAATCGTCTGTTGATCAACTAATTGATGCAGCTCCAGTTGACTAAACAATCTTAACTCTAGGTCCACTTACTCGCTTGTTCTGCAGCTTTTAACACACGGTGTTCATCGGCTGGTGTTTCCATGGTTACTAATGAACTGTTAAACGTGGGTCCTACATCCTTTTTTAAAGTGACTGAAAGTGAGAACAATGTGCTAATGAAGACTGTGTGATGTGGTCAAAAGCTCTGGAACAAGCCAGCAAAGGGGAGAACAAGTGAGATGGTTTCGTCACCTCCTTTGTATAACTTTCAATTTTAGTTACTTCAATCTGACATTAAAGTTATGTTAATTTTAAAGATTGTCTGCAGTTACAGTGGTACTTTTCCCGTCTGAAGATGTTCATATATCCAGTTACATGAAATCAGGTTTCTCTGACCCTTTATCCTGGTCACAGAAACAAGGTTTACATGATGCTTTAGTTATCAGATTACTGCAGAAAGCCCACAGTAATCTGCTTACTTGATGCACAGAATGATGAGGTGAATCATTCATATTCAACCCATATTCTCTGTTACAGAAACACAGATTATCTAATTTATATGAACAAGTTGACTGTGATGTATTCTGTCTCCTAAAACTGTTGCTGCTGTTGTGTGTGTGTGTGTGTGTGTGTGTGAGTGTGTGAGTGAACATGAAGCACCACCAATGTGTTCTTATTATATTATATTATATTATATTATATTATATTAAGATGATAATCTGCAGCTTTCTGTTCAGTAATTTGTTTTTCTAAAGTTTATCACCAACAGCTTTTTTTATTTTAACATTATGTTTTTAATTAAGTGTTTTGAGGAATCCTGACATGATTTTTTGGTAAATCTCTGACCTTTTTTTCATCTGTTGAAGGTTTTGTGTGTCTGAAATCTGAGTTCTGAAAATGTGTTTTGCAAATGAGTGAAAAATAATTAAAGAGGTTTTATTTGTTTCTCCGAATTTAGTTAAATTGTTTTTTGGTCATCATTTCCAGGGAAGGCGTGTCCTTCATAAAATGTAAGAGCCGTAGGTTTGTTAGTGGCTGTTCTTGCCGCCATTCAAGCAGCTACTGTGCATTTAGAAATCCCCAATCTTTGATTGGCTCTGATGTCTGGTATCATGAGACTGTCCACTGAGGATGAATCCTGTTGTCGCTGATGGTCATTGGACTTTATACCTATTGATTGACTTTTTCCTCCTAAGTGTAAATTTGTCTTTGGCTTCTCCCAAAGTACAACAGAAGTACATAAACTACACATAATAACACACCATTAAAAACAAACAAAATATTCAGCATATAATATTGCAAATGGGAAGGTTGCAGCAGATAGATTAATAATACCAGAGAACAAATCTTATAAATAATTAGAAAATTATGCAATTTCTAAAGAAATTGCATGTGGGAGCTGCAAACTGCTAGCTACTGCTGCTAGCTGCCACTACTGCTACTGTCACTGCAAGTTGCTGCTTTAACAGGAATTCTTTCTCCAAATGTTGTATCGTCACCTATAGGTGAAATTGTCTCAAGTGGTACAGACAAATGGAGACAGAATCTCCATTTGTACAACTTAGCTGGATTTGTTACTATGGAATATTACATTTAAGAGATATGGCAGTCATGAAGTGGTATGATCTTCATGTTCTGAACAGCATTCCAGTAGAGATGCTATTGGTGTCTTATGCTGATATGGTGAAGAGGGAATGTGCACAACCAATGTCTGGTGCTAACAGTGACAAACATAAATGTGAAAGAAATGTTCCTAATGTGCCAGGGGTGTGTTATGCAGATGTTGTTAAGAGGAGAGATCACAGTGATGTACCATGTGTAGCAGGACCATCTCATGCTAACAATGTAGAGCAGAGACATCCTCATGATGAAACACGTGTGCTTGCAACTCGCAGTCAGGCTTCTGCTAAATACAGATATTCCAGAAATCACCAGTGTACCTGCAACTCTCACATTTCTTGCTTTCCTTCATGAGAATGAAAATGTCACTAGTGCAGACCATGACTATGTCTTGGATAAGGGTGATATAATTTACAGGAATGCCAGACAAAAGTTCCCTGAGAGCATCCATCTGGCTATTGATGAGCTCCCAAGAAAAACACCTGCACATAGATGTGTGTACAAAGTGGTCTTTCAAGATTCCAGGTACCGCAGACTTGCAAAACTTCAAGATGAATCTGCAAGAAACCTCCCAGACTTCAAGGCAGGACTCAGGTGTTTGTTGTCAGATGTCCACTCTGCATTGCTAATGATGAGTGCGTTATGTATTGCAGTATTCAGAAACCGATCAGGCAGATATGGGTTCTTTGATCCACATTCTAGACGAGCTAACGGTTTGCCACTAAACATCGGCCTATACAGTGTTGGTACTGCTGTGATGCTCACATTTAAACATCTTGATGATATGATTGACCGGCTTGTAAAGATTCATGAAATTTTGAGCACACCACCCTCCTGTGTCTATGAACTAACACCTGTGCAGTTTCACAACCAGCCCATGACCAGCTGGAATGACGCAATCACAGACACAGACAGTACAACTCAGGCTGCTACTGTTTCAACTACCACAATGCAAGGTGATGCTCACAAGTCTCATTCATCTGTGTCCAAGATAAACACTGATGTCACTTATGTGTCAGAGGAATTCACATGTCACACAGCTGCTGTATCACTCATCACAGTGCATGATGATGCCAATGAGTCTCTCTCACTTGCTCCAAACATGAACACTGATGATGCTGATTTCTCTGAGGAATTCACGTCACACAGCTGCTGTATCACCTGTCACAGTGCATGATGATGCCCATGAGTCTCTCTCACTTGCTCCAAACATGAACACTGATGATGCTGATTTCTCTGATAACATGCCACAGAATATGTCCATTTCTGCAACAGCCATGAGACAACAAGACATTCCAGTCATGCTCAGCAATGTCCAAACAGAACAAGAACCATTGATAAATACTTTTGTCAGTTATGTCTCAGACAACATCTCACAGGATATTTCATGTAAATTGTCAAAATATGGCAAAAATCGAAGGACAAAAATAATGAGATTAGTGGCTTCTGCAAAAGCTCAAACTACTGATCACAAACTTGGGAAAAATGAAAAGTTAGACAAAAAATACAAACACAGTGATGAATTCAGACAAAGGAGGAAGCAATACATCAACATGCGTTACAAAACAGACAGTGGATTTAAGGACAAGGAGACGCAGTACATTACCTCTCACTGCAGAAAAGACAGCGGATTCAAGGACAAGCAGAAGCAGTACATCGCCTCTCGCAACAGAAAAGACAGCGCATTCAAGGACAAGCAGAAGCAAAACATGAGGCAGCACATTACCTCTCGCTACAGAAAAGACAGTGGATTCAAGGACAAGCAGAAGCAGGACATTACCTCTCGCTACAGAAAAGACAGCAGATTCAAGGACAAGCAGAAGCAGTACATGAAGCAGTACATTACCTCTCGCTACAGGAAAGAGACTGCATTTAAGTACAGACAAAAACAAGTCATGAAACATTTAATGTGGGAAAAGTATAGAAACAACCTTGCATTCAGGATAATGCATAACATGAGATGTGCAACAGGAATAAAAAGAAAATACAGACAGATGATTAGACAAACATGTCAGACTGATAACACTTTGATTACTGAGGCAATATCAGTTTTCAAGTCACAAATAAAGAATGGTCCTACTTATGTGTGCACAGTCTATCACAAAGCCTCATTTCCCAATCAAGTACGACCATGCATAGGGTCAAAATAGGTCAGAAATCCAGATGTGGTTGCAGCATGTCTGACTGGAAAGTATGTTCATTCTTGTGATGATGGCTGCAGAAATGACAGTGTAAGGTGCCTGATGAGAGAAAAGAGAGTGGATCTGTTACACCTGCCATAATCATCTTAAAAACGGAGCCATGCCAACCCTTGCTGTAGCTAACAACTTGTAGCTTGCTGACATTCCACCCAAACTATGTGATCTCAACATACTGGAGAGGCATCTCATAGCCAAATGCGCACCATTTGCCAAGATCACCCCTCTTCCCAAAGGCCAACAGAGAGAAATATGTGGTAATGTTGTATGTGTCCCATCTGAGGTAAAAGAAACAGTCAGTACTTTCCCCCTGAATGAGAAGTGAGTCTCAAGTCATGAGAATAAAACTTAAGAGATGATTGTGCTACAAAGGACATCAGCTGTGTCAGACTGTAACCTGATCCAAACTTATGCAGGCGCTACATAAACTGAAACAAATCCACCCACAGTATGAGGACATAACTATCAACCCTGAGGCTGAGTTATGTGACCCAACACTTCCTGATGAGGATGATGAGAATGATGATGATGTTAAAATGGGGGATGATGATTATGATGAAGATGATTTGATGGAAATTGACAAATGTGATTTGTCAATGTGAAAGTATTGCACTTCATGAGACAGAAAATTATCCTGAAAATGAACAACAAAACACTGACATGCTACCTCATAATGACCAACCACAAGAGCAGAGAAACGATGCTGATGAGGAAGGTGACATGCCTAATGGTGGTTTTGCTCTGGAGTCATGCCTTCAGCCACCTGATGTTGCAGAGGAAATATTGTCTTTTGGTGAATGAATCTACTGTGTTGCACTTGCTGAAAGAAACAGTCTAGTTAGCTTTTTCAGAACACCTAAACTGGAGGCCATTGCTTTCCCTGTTCAGTTCCCAACGGGTGAAAACACACTGGATGAAAAGGAATGCATTAAAGTAACACCCAGTGGTTATTTCAAAACAAGGCTTTTCAGTATTGATGATCACTTTGCAAGAGACACAAATTACTTGTTCTTTGCAGTTTGTGACTGAAATACCCTTGGCTACTTCCAGCATAACAATACAACTACGCAAATACATCACTGACCCACACACACAACCTGACCTGTACAAGAAAGTCACAGAGGTGCAAATGCACAGCAAAAATCATTGGAGGACATGTTTCAAAAGTCCTGGCTCTGGTTGCAGATTTGGCTTTCCCAAACCACCCTGCAGTGAGACAATGATAACGAGACCCAATGAGGATGATGATCAAATACAAGTGGAAGATGCAAAGCGAAAGCTCAGACAGCTTAACCAGTTGTTGAATGAACCTTTTTCTGCCTTCCTAAGTTTGCAGCAGCTCCTGACTCGATGTAATTTAACATCTGAAGAGTATGAGTGATGCTTGAGCATGATGAACAAATGCGATGCAGTGATACTGAAGCGTGATCCAAAGGACTGCTGGGTAAGTGGATATAATCCCCATCTGCTTGAAGCCTGGAATGGTAATCTCGATGTAAGTTATATACTGAACGCATACGGAGCAATCGTTTACCTCACAAGTTATATAACAAAGAAAGAGGCGGGCCTTTTTGAGTACCTCAAAACAGTCATTCAGAACTCCAACATGGACAGTGTCAATGACTGTGATGAAATGAGGGAAATCATGCAGGCATACTCAAAAAAGAGAGAGGTCAGCGCTCTGGAATGTGTGACTCGTGCATGTGGGATAAACATGAAAAAATGTTCACATAGTGTCGTATTCATACCAACAGATGATAATGCCATCAGAATGAGTCGTCCTCTTTCATACCTGGAAAACACTGCACCAGAGAGTGAAAATGTGTGGATGACATCTTACACTGACAAATACAAATCCAGGCTTGAAACACCAGAGTTTGAGGACATGTGCCTGGCTGATTTTGCAGCTACTTGCAGGGTTGTCTATGGTAAACAGAAAAAGGGCAAAAATGTTTTTATCACTGTTAAATCACATGAGATTTGTTCAAAGGAGAAGCACTGATAAGCCTGCCATAATCAGATTTCACCGACCCTCAGAGTAAACGTATCCAGAGCAATACTATGGCACATTGCTGAAACTTGACCTCCCTTACCGATCAGAGCAGGAACTGAAAAGACAGTCTTTTCCCACACACCAGTCCCTCTACAATGCTGGCTCAGTTCAACTACCAGGTTCTAACCATCCTGTGGCTGTCCAACACATTGTCAAACAAAACAGGGAGAAATATGAGAAAAACAGCAAGGAGATTGAGGATGCTGTCGAAGAATATGAACAGAACAGAGGCGTGATTGATGAATGGTCTAATCTTGCATCTGAATCTGGACTAGTGAGATTGGAGTGTATTGAAGAACTTGAGGTAAGACAACCAGACTGTGTAAATGAACAAGAAAAATGTGCCAGACTACAGCCCTCAGGTTAATGCTGTTACATAGTCCAGAGCCATCAGAGAGGTCCCTGCAATAGATCCTGCACTGTTACGGCAAATGTTTCAAAATATGAACCAGAAGCAAGCCTGTGTATTCTATGCAGTTCGAGACTGGTGCATAAAGCGAGTCTGTGGCCTAAATCCAGATCAGTTTTTCTTTTACATTAACGGTGGTGCTGGAACAGGGAAGTCACATCTTATCAAATGCATCTACTCAAAGGCATCTAAGATACTGTGCAAACTGCCCAAACATTCATAGGATGCTGACATTTCAAAACCCACTGTCCTGTTGACTGCTTTCACTGGAACTGCAGCCTTTAACATCTCAGGCACAACACTGCACTCTCTCCTCAAGCTACGGAGAAGCCTTATACTCCCATTTCAAGGACTTGGCAACAAATTGGATGAAGTCAGATGTGATCTTGTCAATACTGAGGTCATTATCATTGATGAAGTGTCCGTGGTGTCAAAACTCCTTTTTGCCTATGTTGATGTGAGACTCAAACATATCAAAGGCAGTCAGAGACCCTTTGGAGGAATGTCAGTAATAGCTGTTGGAGACTTTTATCAGTTGCCACCAGTGCGACAGGCTAAACCTCTCTGTGTGCACTATCCATCAGAGATTGACTTGTGGCAGGAACACTTTCAGATGATCACTCTGACTGAGATTATGCGTCAGAAGGATGATGTTCCCCTTGCAGAGATGTTGAACCAGATCTCTATGAAAGAAAAATCAGATAAGTTGTCTGAAGCAGACAGAGCTTTGCTGTCACAAGCTGTCACTGAACCAGCACTTTGTCCAACTGATATCCTGCACATTTTTGCAACCAATAAACAAGTAGCTGCCTCAGAAACATTAACTGAACTTCACTCTCACATCACTAAAATTGATGCTGATGACTACAGAAAGGACCCACGAAATGGCAAAATGTCACGACAAGCACAACCATTTAAAGGAGGCACAAATAAGTTACCGGATACACTACAAGTTGCTGAAGGTGCTCGTGTTATGCTCACCAGAAACATAGATGTTTCTCAAGGATTAGTGAATGGTTCGTTTGCTATTCTAATAATCTAACTCTCTGTGTGCACGATCCATCAGACTGGCTACTTCCAGCATAACAATACAACTACGCAAATACATCACTGACCCACACACACAACCTGACCTGTACAAGAAAGTCACAGAGGTGCAAATGCACAGCAAAAATCATTGGAGGACATGTTTCAAAAGTCCTGGCTCTGGTTGCAGATTTGGCTTTCCCAAACCACCCTGCAGTGAGACAATGATAACGAGACCCAATGAGGATGATGATCAAATACAAGTGGAAGATGCAAAGCGAAAGCTCAGACAGCTTAACCAGTTGTTGAATGAACCTTTTTCTGCCTTCCTAAGTTTGCAGCAGCTCCTGACTCGATGTAATTTAACATCTGAAGAGTATGAGTGATGCTTGAGCATGATGAACAAATGCGATGCAGTGATACTGAAGCGTGATCCAAAGGACTGCTGGGTAAGTGGATATAATCCCCATCTGCTTGAAGCCTGGAATGGTAATCTTGATGTAAGTTATATACTGAACGCATACGGAGCAATCGTTTACCTCACAAGTTATATAACAAAGAAGGTGGCGGGCCTTTTTGAGTACCTCAAAACAGTCATTCAGAACTCCAACATGGACAGTGTCAATGACTGTGATGAAATGAGGGAAATCATGCAGGCATACTCAAAAAAGAGAGAGGTCAGCGCTCAGGAATGTGTGACTCGTGCATGTGGGATAAACATGAAAAAATGTTCACATAGTGTCGTATTCATACCAACAGATGATAATGCCATCAGAATGATGTGAGACTCAAACATATCAAAGGTAGTCAGAGACCCTTTGGAGGAATGTCAGTAATAGCTGTTGGAGACTTTTATCAGTTGCCACCAGTGCGACAGGCTAAACCTCTCTGTGTGCACTATCCATCAGAGATTGACTTGTGGCAGGAACACTTTCAGATGATCACTCTGACTGAGATTATGCGTCAGAAGGATGATGTTCCCCTTGCAGAGATGTTGAACCAGATCTCTATGAAAGAAAAATCAGATAAGTTGTCTGAAGCAGACAGAGCTTTGCTGTCACAAGCTGTCACTGAACCAGCACTTTGTCCAACTGATATCCTGCACATTTTTGCAACCAATAAACAAGTAGCTGCCTCAGAAACATTAACTGAACTTCACTCTCACATCACTAAAATTGATGCTGATGACTACAGAAAGGACCCACGAAATGGCAAAATGTCACGACAAGCACAACCATTTAAAGGAGGCACAAATAAGTTACCGGATACACTACAAGTTGCTGAAGGTGCTCGTGTTATGCTCACCAGAAACATAGATGTTTCTCAAGGATTAGTGAATGGTTCGTTTGCTATTCTAATTAGGTTAATAACCTCTGAACAACATGGATCTGTACATGTCACTATGCTTGGGCTCAAGATGGATGATGAAACAGCTGGAGGGAATTGCAGTAACAGAGTGCCAGGGCCACCTGACAATCTTGTGTACAAAGAGAGAGCAGAGGAGAATCTGAAACAGAAAGGAGTGGTATGCAGACAGTTCCCCATTAAGCTGGCCTTTGCATGTACAATTCATAAGGTTTAAGGTATGACAACAACATCAGCTGTGTTGTCACTGAAGCAAATTTTTGAAACTGGTATGGCTTATGTAGCTGTAAGTAGAGTGACCTCTCTCAGTGGATTACACCTACTGGACATGGATGAGAGTAAAATATATGCCAACCCTGAAATCACTGCAGCCTTAAAGACCATGAGAGAAGTCAACTTGGACAACATCATGCCTCTTCTTCATATCAAACAAACATTGAGCAGAAATGACACTCTGATCATTGTTCACCATAACATGGAAGGATTACCATCTCATGTGAATGACATCAAAAGCCATCATGAGCTGTGTCTTGCAGATGTCTTGTGTCTCACAGACACTCGCCTACAAGGCTCCTTTGTTGCAGACTGTCTCCATTTAGAGGGCTACAATATGTTCAAACGCAACAGACACTTGTCCTACACAAATTTTCCATAAATGGCCAACAGCGGTGGCGTTGGAGTTGCTGTTTATGTGAAAAACCACTTTCAAGTGTGTGAAAAACAGTACATACACAATGTAACTGACCTTGAGTTTTTGGCTTTAAAGGTTGAAGCCCCAATAACTGCAATGATTGCAGCTGTGTACAGACCTCCAGACTAGAGCTTGACATCATTCCTGTCAAATGTGGACAGCCTTTTGGAGTCATTGGAGATCATGGATTGTCACCCCATCATTGTCTGTGGCGATTTCAACAAGAATCTCTTATCCAATGCAAGGAAGCCAATACTTGAGCTGTTTCAGTCTAGGGGATATGTTCAACTCATCACTGCTGAAACCACAGAGAAGAACACACTGCTGGACCTCATCTCTCAACCACAGCATTGTCTCCCTTCTGGTGTCATGAAAACCTATTACAGTTACCACAGTCCTGTATACTGTGTCATGTCCTCCAACAGTTCATAAAGCCCATCTCATCTCCAGAGACCTGCTCAAAGCATTTCAATCCAGTTTCATCTCAACAGCGCAGCACTGAAGCAGCCTCCCTCAAAGTCACCAATGACCTCCTCTTCAGTAGACTCAGACTCTGGTCACCTCAGCAATCTCATCCTCCTCAGTGTCACTGCAACTTTTGACGTCATCAACCACAACATTCTTCTCTCCCACCTTGGATCCTTGATCAACATCACCAATACTGCTCTAAGGCCCTGGCTAAGGTCATATCTCACAGACAGACAACAGTTCATTACCATCAACAACTGCCCCTTCTCCACAGCTCATCTGTTCCAAAGCGTCACCAAGAGTTTGGTTCTTGCTCTGTCCCAAGGTGTCCCCCAGAGTTCGGTTCTTTCTCTGTCCCAAAGCTTCCCCGAGAGTTTGGTTCTTGCTCTGTCCCAAAGCGTCCCCTAGAGTTAGGTTCTTGCTCTGTCCACGGTGTCCCCCAGAGATCGGTTCTTGGTCTCCTCTTCATCTTCTACTTGTTCCCACTTGGTAACATCATACATTTCATGGTCTCCACTTCCACTGCTATGCTGATGATGTCCAGCTCTACATCTCCACTAAATCCATCACCACTGCAACTCACTCCAATCTGATCAACTGCCTCACTGAAATTAAATCATGGATGCAAGCCAACTCTGCCAAACTAAACTGTGATAAATCAGACATGATCATTATCTGTCCCAAATCCCTCACCAAAACCACTCACAACTTCTGCCTCACCATCAATAACTCCACTCTGTCTCCCTCCCCACACATCTGCAACCTTGGAGTCAATGTCTCCTTTGACCACCGCGTCAAACAAATGAACAAAATTGCCTTTTTCCACCTAAAAACCATAACTGTCTCCACCCATCACTCTCCTTCTCTGCCACTGAAATTTTGATCCCTGCTTTCATCACATTCATAACGGACTACTACAACAGTTTGATTTAAAACACAGAATTATTTAAATGTGCAGTGATGAAATCAAAAAGAGTATATCGCAGAGCAGGGGTATCCTATGTGAAGCCTGGTTCAGCACCTTGACAGGCTGCCTCAGTGTCTCTGAGGCTGTGAGAGAGGGAGGGTGGATCAGAGGAACCCCTCAAAACTTGATATGACAGTTGTAATGTGCCACCTCCCCCTGCACTGTGAGGATCAGCTCAAGAACCAATCATCATGTTGCCACTGGTCAGACGCTGCACCATCTTAACTATAAAGTGGACACATCACTGCTGGACCACACAGACACTTCCTGCCAGTCCCACTCACTCTTCAATGTGGAGGATAAGATAACACCTACCAACCTTTTCTGCACCTTCTCTCTAACATCATGCTGCTATAGACCAGTGCTGCAAAAACACCATGATTAATTGTCATTCAACAGCAGACCCATCACTGCTGGACTACATGTACACATGTATTCCTTCTGCCAGTGCCAAGGTTGCTTCACAACACAGCATAAGGTAGTGTTTTTTGATTTAAAAATTATTATTAGATTTATAATGTTTTGTTGACACTATTGTTGCTTCTGACTTTCATGGGATATTACTATAACATTGTCATTTACATTAACTTCTTCCTTCAGGCCACCCTCCCTTGTGATTCCTTCACTTCACAGTGGAAAACCTGAGGTTTGCACTGAAAATAAGCTGAACATCATGCAGCTTTCCAAAAACTGATGCAAAATAGCGATAGACAGAAAATGTTTTTCTGCCCTGAAGCACTGTTCAAGGTATTTGATTATTGTGTATTATGTAAGTTTTAGACATGCTCTGTTTCATAGTTATCAGTTTATCATACCAACCTCCTATTTTCTCTTGTTAGGACCGGCTAAGTCCTCCTACCTCCACATTAACATCTGTACATTCATCCATCACTTTTAGAGAGAGTGACTCATCTGTGTTGCAACAAGCTCCTCCCTGAAGTCCTACAGGTAACATTTTTATGACCTTTGTGACATTTTGTTATGTTTGTAGAAAATATCCCTCTTTTACCAATCAATTAAGAAAAACACTGTTGATATTACTGTTTGTGCATGTTTGTTGCATGAAGAACTACTGGAATGTCAGAAAAGAAAGTTCTGTTATTCTTTTTACTCTTTTTAAGGTCTCTCATCCTCAATGTCACTGTTGAGACGCTGCCCTCACACCAAACACTGACCAGATAATTGGAAGCTGCAGTTCCACAGCAACTGGAAAGGTTATATGGTGGCAGCCCTTTACATCTTCATGCTGACACTCTGCTCCATTGACAGTTTTTTTTTTTTTTTTTAAATGGACAGATTCAACAAACAATACCATTACAGAAGACATTTGACTCATGCACAAAATGACTGCCGCTCTAAAGAGAGATCAGTTACTTAATTTGCCAAATGCAACTGAACTAATTAACTTGGAGGAGAGAACACATTTTAAAATAATAATTAGAATATGCTTTCAGCCAATAGGTATGTGAATGTTTTCTCACATTTTTCTACTTTGCCTTGAAGTAATCTGAACCCTCTGGTATAGAAGGCAGTCTAACATTTTAGTTATGTGTTAATAATGAAGACAATACCCTGAGCTTTGGCTTTACTAGCTCTATTTTGGCGTACTGTAACTTAAAGCCATGATCTAATGGGGGTATTAGCCTATTACAAATAAATATCACTAATGAAATCAACCTATCTATAAAACTTTGCTGAATTGGGTTACCATGGAATATTGCATTATTATATAATGCAATATATTATATTGCAAGAGATATGGCAGTTAATAAGTAGTATGGTGGTGTTTTGCCAATGACAACAAGATAACGCTATTAGTGCCATGATTACAATGAGAACTTGTGTACGAAGTTTCATTTTATTAAAGACAACAAAATTGCAGAAATATAATGTGATGATGTTACTTATCACCCACTGTGGGTAGAATTGGATGAAATGTTACACACTTGTGCAATGTGACTAAGTACAAAATTCCCAAAGTTGGTTGCAATCCAAATTAGCATTGAAGAGTTATTGCCCATTAAATACATCAGGCCACACCTTCAAAAATTTGGTAACCAACTACAAATAAATGGTAAGTGACACCCAAAAACAAACTCATAAGTGTTGTTCGAGTTCATCTAAATATGGTATGTACCAACTTTGGTGAAGATCAAAGTATGTGTCAAAAGCAGCAAAAAATGTGTTAACTAAAAAACCCAAAATTGCAGAGAATTTTTCCCAATGGGTATGACCTGTATCAGTAGAATCGACTTCATACAAGGAACACACTGTGTAAACACTATTTTGATAGTGTTGAAGAAAATCACTCAAGTCCTTGTTCAAAGTGTGCTGTGGTGGTGGTGATTTTATTAGCATTCCATAATACGGTGAGCTTACTGACACAGAGCAGGTCTGAGACAGTAGACTGACCCAGAGCAGAAGAAATGGAAACACTTTATACAGTAAGATCAAGGCAGTGATCAACAAATAGTAAACAAAAAGTAGGAAGGGAGGGCATTTGGATTCAGACTTTACAGTGTGACACAGACAAGATCAGGGGTCAACTTAGTAAGGGGGTGGAGGTGGGGGGAAAGGAAGGGACAGATGAAATCAAGGGCAGCAACAAGACGTGGGTACTGCATTCAGACAGGATCAAAAAGGTTGAATCAGCAGGGCTCAAAAGGCAGGAAAGACACACAGTTGGTATCTTGTTGATCAAGGGGTTGTTCCCAGATGTCACTTGCTTATCAAGTCTCTACCCAAATTTGTATTTCCTCTTCAATAGGCCCCACAGTTCTTGATTATTAGTCAAAATGTAAAACACATAATAACTGACCATATGGTGGTGCTACTGGTACCATGTTTTAATATGTTAAGCATTACCACATGGGACACCTATCCATGAATGGTGAATATTTTAACACTGATAGTTTGAGATATCAACTTTAAAACATTCATCCCATAGACTTTCCATTATAATTTTTAATACTTTAAAAAAGTATAATAAATCATGGAAAAATGTTAAAAATATAAAAATACTCTATGGAGATGTACGTTTTTACATTAAAGGGAAGGACAAACAGTAAGTCAGTAGATAGATGTCAAAAAACAGAAAAATACATTTTTAGCGCCATTTCCATGTGAAATTGTATCAAATACCACCGATTTGTTCAGCATTGCCATCTATACAACTGTGCTGAATTTGGTTACCAGACGCCAGATGCAGCCACTGCTACTGCCATCTGCAGCCACTGCTTTTATTGCTACTGTCGCTGCAAATTTCTGTTCCAACAGCAATTATTTAAAATTTTGTAGCACCACCTACGAGTGAAATTGTATCAAAGACAACAGACTTGTTCAGCATCCCCACCTGTACAGTTTTGCTGAATTTGTTACCATGGAATATTTATGAGATATGGAACTTAATAAGCAGTATGGTGGTGTTTTGATTGTGGCCACAAGGTGGGGCTATTGGTGCCATGTTTCAATTTGTGGTGCACATTGACATGGAGAACTTGTGTACCAAGTCCCATTTCATTAAAGACAACAGAACTGTAGAAATATCACACACTAGTGCACTGTCGTGGTATGTACAAGATTCCCAAAGTTGGTGTCAATCCAAATTAGCATTGAAGAGTTATGGCTCGTTAAGTGCATCTGACCATTCTTTCAAAAGTTTGGCAACCAATTACAGACAAATGGTAAGAGATGGCAAAAAATTTACATATAAGCTGTATTCACGGTCATCTAAATATGGTATGTACTGAGTTTGGTGAAGATTGGATGAAAAATGTGTCAAAAGAAGCAAAAAATGCATTTATGAAAAAATTCAAAATGGCGTAAACATTTTCTAGGTGCAAATGGGCGTGACTTATATCAGTCTACTTGGTACCATCCAAGGAATACACTGTGCAAAAATTGTTTGGATAGGCCTCACGGTTCACGTGTTATAAGCCAAAATGTAAAACATTCAATAAATGACCACATTGTGATGCTATAGGTCGCATTTTAGAATATGTGAAGCAGTTCCACATGGGTCACCTGTCAATCAAGTTAGAACACTTTAGCACTTTTAGTTTTTGAGATATGAGCTTTCAAACATGGCTTCCATTGACTTTCCATTATACATTTTAAGTCTTTAAAAAATTATATAAAATCATTGGAATACGTTAGAGATGAGAAAGTTATAACACACATCTCCTTATGGGTATATACAATTTGACATTGAAACGAAGTTGATACGACAAATCGTGTAGGACTAGTTAAATTACAAAAACTGGCGAAATAATAAATAAATAACTAGAAAATGCAATTTCTGTAGTTGCGTGTGATTGCTGAGAACTGATTTTGATTGCATTACTGGAAGCTGAACACTACTGAAATATCTACCAAGATTAAAATCAGCAAGGAGTAGAACTGAACCTATATCCTCATGTTTGTAAGACAGGCATGCTATGCACTGAGCTAATCTATCACATAGCTTGCTTGGTCAGATTTTTTACCTTAGACTTTCAATTGTATGACATATATAGGTTGTAATTTTAAGACAAAGTTTTCTTGACTGTTATGTGTGCACGCCAATATCTGATGTTTTTGTATGTATTGTTTTTTTTGTGTGTGTGTGTTTCTGAAATCAAGGTAATTTTGAATTGTAAATGAAACCTGAAGGTTCAAGGTGACTAACAGTTTAAAACAGAGAAAGAGAGAGGTTTTATCATAAGGACTGTGTTTTGCAGTCTTAATCAGCAGATTGACAACAGCTGTGTAGATCTGCATTTTTCTACCTTCAACTCTACTGAGTTCTGCCCAAAGCAGGGTCTGAACTCATAATCTTTAGATCTAAAAGGAACTTTGATGTGACATGATCTTAAACCACTGGAGTCACAGATTATTGCATTTAAAGGCTGATCAGAAAAACACTGCACAGCGGTAATATTCACAACTCTGGAAAGTTATCAAGCTGCAACCATGTTCATTAGTGCGCACATGTGGAGTGCGTCTGTGTCCACAAAACACCCACGCACACGCACATGCACACAGAAACTTTTTGGCCCCCGCACTTCTGTAATGGTTTGGTCCAGTCAGGTCTGGCTGGTCCTGTAGTGCTGCTGCAGATCTGTGTGTCAATATCTCAAAATATCTCAACAACTATTTCATGGATTGTCACAGATTTTATTTTCAGACATTCATGTTCCTCAGAGGATGAATCCTACTGACCTGATCCTCTGACTTTTCCTCTAGCGCCACCATGAGGTCAACTTTTTAGTTCTTTAATGAAATATCTCAACATATCTCTGACTTTTTATCTAGCATCTGGTCAAAATGTAATAAATAATACCAGAGACCAGTGTGGATTAGTGGCTGTTTACCATGTTCCAAGTTCCATCAGACCACTTAAGTCTGCAAAGTATCTTAGTTTTGACTCCACTGAATTAAATCCAGTTTTCTTGTGAAAACTCAACATACTCACAAGTCCACAGGAGGCGCTGAATGAAAATTTATTTTAAGTCACATAAAGCCCGATCAATTATAGGGTAACAACACATTACTACCTGCTATCTCATGTACACATTAAACTCATTAAACCCATTAAACATGATATACACAGTAAAAAAATGGTTTGATCAGAACATGTCTGCAGATTTCTCCACATCATAGTACCATGTTTTTGGACATTTAACACGTGTGACTGTACATAAGCTGTTGCATGAACTTAAATGACATGTTCACAGTTCTCAAATCAGTCTTAAACCAAGAGTCAGGAGCCCAGATGAACATTGAACCTGTTTTTCTTGCTGTAATCATTCCTCCTGTTCATACTGACCATTAGAAGATCCCTTCATAATGCACTTACAATGGAAGTGATGGGGGACAAAATCCACAGTCCTCCTTCTGTGCAAAAATTTATTTAAAAGTTTATCTGAAGCTAATATGAAGCTTCAGCGTCCAAATGAATCATATCAAGTAGATATCTTCTTAGTGCCAAAGTCCCTCTTTTTGTTACTATACTTCCACCACAGCTAAACAGGGAAACACTGTCCAGGTTCATAAACTAACATTATGAACATCAACATTAAAGCTTCATGAGGCTGCTGTTCAATTCTTTTTAAAAATACTTTATCAAGACATTATTTGAGTTTATTGACAATGTTCATACTGGGTTCATGGCCCCAATTTAATCATGTTTCAAGTGTTTAATGTGCAATAGTGATAACTAATAAAAATATAGCATATTTGTAACATGTAATTAATAATAGAAAGAAGAAAAAAGGAATAAAAAATAAAATAAATGCCTGATTAATTGTTGAATTCTTGCTCATTTTCATCTTTTGCCAGTTTGTCATCTTCACCTCCTGTTCTCAGTTCAAACATTTCCATTATTCTTGTTTTACTGTTGAATTATTGTGAGTTCACTTCAGTGAGCTGCAGACAGCCAAACACAGATCACAGTCTCAGCTACAGCAGTGCACTGTTAACTTGAGGAAGGAAAGGTGTCATTATGCTGTTGAAATCAGCTCCTATGTGAGTTTACAGAGTGTAGGAACAGTCTGTGTTGAGGATCCTGGTGACATATTGTGTTGATGTTGATCCTTTTAGCTGCCCGGCCTCCTCAGACTCTCAGCTGCTTACAGCACAAGAGGATTAGTTTCCCTGCAGGAGGGTCAGAGAGCAGCAGGCAGAGAGGAAAAATGTGGAAGCAGAGAATGGACGTGTTCATGCTGCTGCTGGTCTGGAGGCTGCTGGTTGGGCCAGTACTGGCTCAGGTCCGGCACCCTCTGCCTGTGCTGTGGATGATGCCCGTCAGCTCTGAAGGGGGGGGGGGCCTGACCGCCGGTGTGGCCCCTGCTGTCAGACTGGCTCTGCAGGACCTGAAGAAACAACCGCCGCCGCTGGGAAACTATGAGATCCAGCTGCAGCTGCTCGACTCACAGGTCAACTTTTCATTTTTATAGTTTACATCAAAATTTTTGTTATTTTTATCAGTCTATCAGTCATCTATCAGTAGAAAGCAAATCTACCAGCACATCTGTAGTCTGGCAACACAGAGGAAACATTTTCATCTATTTAATTTCATTTGTGCCAAATTTGCATTTATATAAGTTGCTCTAATTCTATTGGTCCTCACTTACTAATGGAAAAAATTACATTTGCTGTTCGATACAGTCCTAAAAGAAACAGTTTCATCAAAAAAAAAATTTCTTATTTTCATCTTCTTCTTCTTCTTCTTCTTCTTCTTCTTCTTCTTCTTCTTCTTCTTCTCATGAATTAATAGAAGTAAAAAAAGATATTGGAAAAATACAGGCCTGTTGTCACCACACCTGTGAAACAGTGTATTTCATTTATTTTATTTCATGTTTTATTCCCATGATTCACAGTGTGAAGCGTCTTCGGGACTCAAAGCTCTGTTTGACGCCATGTGGGCGGGGCCAAAGTACCTGCTGGTGTTTGGAGGGGTGTGTCCTTCTGTGACGATGCTCATCGCTCGCTCTCTGCCAGCTCTCAACCTGGTGCAGGTACGCATCTGTTATTATTCAGATAATGTCATCATCATATTATCCTTCAGAAATTGTTTTTCTCGCCTTTCTTTCATCTCATGTTTTATTTTGTAGTAAGGTTTTTCATAAATATAAAATGTTGATATGCTCATCTGAGTCAATTAAACCTAATGAGCAGCAGCAGGGAGGATTTCGGAACCTTTTTTAGCCCTGGGTTTGGCCTGTATGTAGCCTCTCAGGTTACACTCAGGCTGCCCTATCTCGTTGATGGAGGTTGTAGCTAAGGAAAACCTGCAGATAGTATTCAGGACAGAAACTTCCATCTCCTCTACATGTTTTTCGTATAATAAAAAAGAAAAACATTTAATCTGTATTTTTTATAGTTCTCCTCAATGATTCTTGAATAGAACAACAATCACAGATAAGACAGTAAAGCACAGAGCTCAAAGTATTTTCTATCAATCTCTTTATTTTTGTTATGCTTCCATCTGAAGATACAGATTAAATTTTCATTTTTACCCAAAAAATGTTCAGAGGAGGAGGAAGCAGATAGATTATAGTGTACATAAATGTAGGATATATATACCGTATATGTTCAATATTAATTTCTATTACAGTCTGTAAATCAAAGCAGTTTTCAGGTCAGCTGTAACTGCTCTCTTCTTGTATTATTAGCTGATGTCCCTTGATGTTCTCTGATGTTCCAGGTATCCTTCGCAGCCACGCCCCCCAGCCTGTCCAACAGGAAGTGGTATGGGAACCTGTTCAGCACTGTGCCGTCAGACCGAGCTCTGAACCAGGTCACCGTGAAGCTGCTGCAGCGCTACAAGTGGACCAGAGTCAGCATCGTCACACAGGAAGGACCCAGACACTCAGAGGTAACGCTGACACATTATATGGATATTAATGATGATGGTCTATATAATTACCTTCCTCTACAGTTTTATTCCCACTACTGACTGATTTTTTGTTTCCACTGAGTTTGTTTCAACTGATTTATTTCCACTGCTGACTTGAAGCAATCAGTTGCTATTTTCTGTGTGTGGCATAATCACATGTGATGATATTTGTTTCTGCAGATGAAGAAGGATCTGATCAGACAGCTGCTGAAGGCCAACGTTCAGGTTGTTTCCACAGTGAGTTTCTATGACGATGCCTGCAGTAGCCTGAAGAAGCTGAAGGTACTGAAGGACCAGCAGTAGAATACAGTAGAACAGTAGATCTACATAAACACTGTGGTGGCAAACAAACTTAACTTACAACACAAAGATAACTGACTGTAAACTCTATGTGTCCACATACATTTGACCACTTTGATCAAACTGCATCAAAGAGTGCAGAGTTGTCAAAGTTGATATTTTAAACTTTAACATGCATGAGATTATTTCCACTGATGCTTTTTATTTTGCAGGAACGTGACGTTCGGATTATCATCGGACAGTTTGAGGATGATTCTGCTTCTGAGGTTTTCTGCTGTGTAAGTTAACGTCATGATGTTATTTTCAGCAGTAAACATGGTTGCAATGCAAAATATTTAAGGTTAGCTCAACATTTTGGGAAATACACATGTATAGAGCAGGAGTCAGGATGTGGTTAGCTTAGACTGGAAGCAGGTGGAAACAGCTAGCCTGGAAATACACCTACCAGCTCCTCTAAAGCTCATGATTAACATGCGATATCTTGTTTGTTTATTCTGAACACAAACTGAAATGTAAAAAGTATATGATTAGATTTGATTAGTTGCCAACTATTAAATTAATCACCAATTATTTTGATAATTGATTAATCATTTTAAGTATATTTCATTTTTAACATTGACTTTTTATGTGGTAAAGCAGTAGATGATGATTATCAGCAGTGCAGCAGTCTTGATGTGTTTTCTCTGTGTGGTGTTCAGGCCTACAGACTGAACCTGTTTGGAGCTCGGTACCAGTGGATCGTCACTGGAGGAGGAACAGCTGGATGGAGGTTGGGCTGGCAGTTTTCTGGCTGCACTGCCAACAATCTCCTGACGGCTGCAGACGGATCCATCAGGCTGCAGATCCGACAGCTCAGCAGCACAAACGCACCGGGAGTCTCCGGACGGGTCAGAAACTCATGTCGCAGTTTAAACTTTCACCAAAATCAGCCAGGTTTCATCAACACAAAAACATGTTCAAAGGACACATATTACAATTCACAAAACTAAAGATCTCAACTCAACTAAAAGATTCTGACTGTTAAAACACCAACAGAGCCATGACTACTAACAAGTATCCAAAGCCTGATATATCTTGTTCCTCTGTGTCATAGACTTCTGTAAACTATTAAAAACACATCAGTGAGCCACACCGCTGCACTGGGTGTTCCTTCATCATGAAGATGGCTTGTTTAGAAAGTAGTTGCCACTGAGCATGTGCGGATTCTTCATGCATCCATTTACAGTACAGCCGTGGATTTGATCTCTAACAACAATGAAACAGCTTACCGGAGTGACGTTTTATCCCTGGTGGACTGATGTAATGCAAACAACTTGAAAACCAATGAATTAATAGTGGACTTTGGCAGGGGCTGTGGGGACCACCTGCTCTTGATCATTAACAACCATGAAATTCAACAAGAGGACAGCTACAAATTCCTGGTGGAGTAACGATCTCCACCTTGAAATGGGGAGACAACACTAGAACTATTCTCAAGAAAGCACTTGTGTGTTTAAGATGTTGGGCCATGGCTACAAGTTTGGCTATCAGCAATAATTAATGATTATCAAAGATAATTGTTAATTATTAAAATCAATAAAATTATTCATCAGAATTAATAATAACAGGGCACCACCCTGGACTCAGGGAAAAAGATAGCCAATTCAGTCTCAAAGTGTACTAATCTATGAATTTGGGACTTTGATTAATAATTAATTTAACAACTATAAACAAAATCACCATATCAGTAATTAGTTATGGTTGAAGGATTTGTTCTTTACAGAGCAGGGGTTGGCAAAACTCATTCTTGTGCAACATTAAAACAGACAACAGGTATATCCAAAAGCATTTATTTAACAAAAGGGTAAAAGCAACACACAATACTAATCTAGCTAAGTGTACCTATATACAAGTGTGAGTGTGTGTGTGTGTGTGTGTGTGTGTGTGTGTGTGTGTGTGTGTGTGTAGGGAAGACAATAGCAAGATGGCTGCAGTCACCTGGTGACTGAGCACATGGCATGCAGACAATTTGGCTGATAAAGGGAACTGCAGAGATAAAAGGCCAGACCATGTGGTGGCTTGAACCACATGTGCTGCCTGAACCAAAGTTTGCCAAACTAGGTTTTAACCTCTTAACTGTGTGGTTCTCTATTCAAGGCCAATTGGTGTATACTAAAGGTGCCAGGTTAAAATGAGGTTAGTTGCATGCAAGGCCTAGTTACTGGATGTAACATGTGTTAAGCATGCTAATATTAACCTAGCGGTGTGGCTATGCAGTAACCTGACTATAAGCAACAAGGACATCTCAACAACAGTTCAATGTATAACCTTAACCAAATCAATATACGTACAGTACATTGTTTGAGTTAAACATTCTTGCTTAGCCGTACTATGCTTCACTGTGTTGCTAGGCTATGCCCAGTTGTTACCAGTCCATGAAGGAAGAGATGCTTTGTGGTGTTCTGCTTTGTAGCCGGTGAATCCGTGGGTGAGTCAGGCTGAGAAGGCTTTGGCTCTGAAGCTGAAAGATGCAGGCGTTGCTGGGGAGACAGCACTCCAGTCGTGCAGAGGGCCCAGGTCACTCCTTTGTGTAGAGTTAGCGGCAAGCTAACTCCATTTCGTGGCTCCTGTACTTGTTAAACTGTGCAGCAGACTTGTGTGTTAGCTGCTGGCACAAGGAAACTTAGTTTCTGAGTCTTAGGCAAGCTCTCACGTCTTCTGCCGTAAAGAAGACTGTGTGTGTCTGCTGTGAGCAGGCCACACAAGAGAGCAGAGAGCTGCTCCAGCAGCTGCTGGAGGTGCGAAAGACCAAGCAGCTGCTCCTGCAGCTGAAGGAGAAAGAGAGCAAGAAGCTGCTCCTGCTGCAGCTCGTGGAGAAAAGATAAAAGGGTAATCTCTAGTTTTGATAACCTGGATCCATGGGTGGAGCTTCACACTTTGGTTGCGAACCCCCAGGGCTCAGGTTTCTTGGAGTCTTGAAACATGTGGTAAACTGTGGTCCACATGTAGTCCCAACAAAGACAACTGAGCAAATGTGGTATATCCAGGGATAGTATGGTGCAGTTTTATAGAGCGGCAGTGGAGATCATCCTTACCTACATAATAACTGTGGTGCGTACTGGATGAATTACTGGATGTGATCTCCCACCCCTCGCGGAAAGCTGTAACGCTAGATTACAAAAGACGGGCCTTAAAGTTCTAAAGAACCCTTCTCACTCAGCTAACAACCTTTTTAATTTCCTTCCTTCTCACAAAAGACTAAGAAGCATTCAGACCAGAACATCCAGGTTCCAGAATAGCAAACATCCTGAAGCTGTCCGCCTGCTCAACACCTCCAAACAGCACTGCAGGCCACTCGGCAGGTTTAAATAGTGTTTTTAATGCATTTGAAGCACTTTATCTAGTCAGTCTTTTGATGTTGTTGCTATTTTCCCTACAGGTGTTTTATCTACAGTGTTCTTATATGTTTGTGGATTTTATTTCACTCATTTGTTTTATACTTTTATGATTATTTTATGAGTTGGACATTACCTCTCTGTTTTATACTTCTCACTAAGACAATTCCATGTTTGTTTCATGTTGATATGGCAATAAAATATTGAATATTTTATCAGTTATCACAACCTCTTCACTTTGTACTTAAGTCTTTGGAGAAATTTATAATGTAGTACAAAATCAAGAGTTTGGCAGGTTATTGGCTTATTACTATGTTTACTCTTTGGAGCCATTTCTAAACAAACTAACGTGACCAAACTCTTCATGATGAAGGAACATGTCACCCAGTGCAGCGGTGTGGCTCATTGACGTGTTTTTAGTAGGTTCTGGACAACAGCGGAGGAATAAGATATATCAGGCTTTGATACACACACAATACTTGTTAGCAGATCAGTTCATTGTTGGTTTGGATCCAAACATGAGATTTGTTGACAAGAAGAAAAATACAGAAAATTGCCAGACAAATCGTTTAAGACACATTTGAAGTGCAGGATCCTGATCACCTCCAAAACCCTTTAGATTTTAATGATTATTTTACCGTTCCTCTAGTGCCGCCATCAGGACCATATGATATATGTACAATCTCTTTAATCTGGGGTAGAAGATGGTGGCTGGTATTCTATTCCACTAAAAACTTATTTGTCCCATGCAAGTGAACGTTTTTGGCCTGGACAACACCGACACACATCTGAAAAGGCCTAGTTTTATTAAGATTTTTATTGTTTTATATATAGACAAGTAGTGTGATCTTGACTCTGGTCCTGCTGTGTGTCTGCAGACTCCACAAAACTACCAGGATGCGTACCTCAGAGAGCTGATCCAGGAGAGGTCGAAGGTCAGCCCCCTCCACGCCTTTGCCTACGATGCCGTTTGGGTTGCTGCCAAAGCTCTCAGCCAGGTGATGGAGGCGGTGAAACACCGAGAGAAGTACAGCATCAAGAGAAATGTCACCGTGAGCGAGGAGGAATTTCAGAAGATGCTGCTGGAGGTCATGAAGCAGACGCAGTTTGAAGGAGTGACGGTGAGCAGATTCACTCACCTGAAACAAACACCTTGAACATACACACCTGGAACACACACACCTGAAACACACACCTGAAACACACACACCTGGAATACACACAAAATGATACAAGACTTTAAGAACTGATCAGAGGGGAAATTCATATTACAGCAGTACTTCTACTGGTACTGATACTGGCTCTGCAGAACTGTTACTTAAACAGATACTGCATTGTTAGTAGAGTTACACATAAACACTCACTCGGTGCTTAATAATGAGTAAGATGTGATCCGACAGTATATTGATGTTTATATATGGTTTTTAAATATATTTATAGATGTAATATACTGTACATGTTGTTTATATTAATTTCTAAAGTGTTTTGTGTTTTTTCAGGGTCCAGTTTTCTTTCGAAATGGAGAAAGAATGACGTTGATCGAGCTGATCCAGTTTCAAGGTGCTTTACACCTGTTTCACAAAGACACACACACACACACACACACACACACACACACACTTTTTTATATGACATACAAACATAAACTTTACACCAGCAACAAGTGTGTGTGTGTGTGTGTGTGTGTGTGTGTGTCCTCAGGCAGCAGTGGTGTGTTGGTGGGAGAGTTCAGTACCAACACCCAGCAGCTCAGACTCATGAACCACCTGCTGAAATTTAAAGGTCAGAAACTAAACTCACACTTGACACCAGAACTGAAAGCATTGAACACTGATCAGTCGTATTGATCGCTTTAATGAGTGTTTGATCCTGCAGGTTCAGGACCAGCTAAAGACCAAACTGAGGTGCGTCTGCAGCAGCGTCTTGTCAGCCTCCTTCTGTACAGTATCGTGTCATCAGTCGCCACGGTAACCATCATCATCACTCTGACCATCCTGTGCTTCATCATCATCAACCGCAAACACTGGTACAACCTCTATAAACTTAAACCTCAGTAATAACAGCATGTACAGCACATAGATATATAAAGTATAAGTATTATAAAGTCACTGTATTGTTGTTTCTGTCCTCTGGTTCCTCCAGGCTGCTGAGAGCGAGCGGTGGATCCCAGGATGAGCTACTGCTGCTGGGCGTCCTGCTCTCGTCTGCCTCCGTCCTGATCTCCGGTCTGGATGAAGCCTTGCTGTCTGACAGGACGCTTGAGCTCCTCTGCTCTGTGAGTTCAACCGGCTGCATTTGGTTTGTTGTTGAAGAAAAATCATGACAAGACAACACTTCATTTCACTGCAGAATGACTGTCTGATCCACAGTATTCATATCAAAAACATCCATATAGATGGTCTGGCTCCAGTTTTACCAGATGTTTGGGTCCGAATATTTAAATATAAGCTGGAAACAATGAGCAAATAGGATCCACTGTGACTGAGTTAAGACTTGTCAGTCAGGCCCCTCTGTGAGCCTTAGACTACGTTCATATTACGGGCTTTAATGCTTAATTACAATTTGTAGTCAGTTCTGATGTTTTTGTGCTGATGGTTCACAGTCATGTTGGTAAGTGACACATATACGGCTCCAGTGTGAACACAGTCCTAAACTGCTGCACATATGTTAGAATAAAGTCGACATTTTTGAGAAAAAACATTGGGATTTTTCGACAATAAGTTGTAACTTTTTGAGAAAAGAAGTTGTCATATTTTGAGGGAAAAAAGTCTTTTTCCTAAAATAAAGTCAGAATTTCATGAAAAAAAGTGAGAATATTTCAAGAATAATGTCATAATTGTTGAGAGAAAAGTCAAAATAGATCAGGTTGACAGGTTTAACTGAAATGTGAGCGGCATGTGAACAAAAATAACAGTAACAATGACGGAAGCAGAAATGTGTTGTGTGCAGCTTGTGACCACCTTATGTCTGCATTTGGCATATATTTGACCAATTCTACAATACTATAACTAAAGCGTCACTGCTATGTAGCTGCCATGGCTCCTGTTTTTATCCTCTGCAAAGTATTTCTTGCTTTGTTGTGTAACTTATATCTCTAATATGTCCATCTAGACATCTGAAATGACTAAAACAACATGGTTTTGTAAATGGGGAGAGCACCTGATGCATGGCCTTTATTCTTAAATAATTGTAGAGAGGTCACACTGAAGAATTATATTGTCTACATTCTGGAGTAAAATCCCCTTTCTGACATATTTAGTCATATCAGATTTGTTCTCGTGCAGGTTCGTCTGTGGATTCTGTCAGTGGGACACACTGTGGGCTTCTCTGTGCTGTTCATCAAGACATGGAGGGTTTATTCACTCTGCAGCATCAACCAGAGGGTGACTCTCAACTACCAAGATACATTTAGGTTTAGACTTTATGGTGACGTATTAGGGCCATTGTTAGAAAAAAACTGAATATATAATATAAAATATAACACATTTTATGTTGGTCTTTCCTTTCATTTGTCACCTGTCTTTATATATGATATTTAATATTGCAAAAAAAGTCATAATTATTTGTAATTATTTGAGAAAAAAGTTGTAATTTTACCAGAAAAAATTTAATAATTCAAGAATAAAGTCATAATTTTTCAAGAAAAAAAGTTGTAATATTTGCAGAAAAAACTGCCGCACTTATGTGAGAATAAAGTCAACATTTTTGAGAAAAAACATTGGGATTTTTCTACAATAAGTTGTAATTTTTTTTTAGAAAAAAGCAGTAATATTTCTAGAAAAGTCATAATTTTTAAGAATAGAGTCATAATTTTAAAAGTTGGAATATTTCCAGAATAAAGTCTCAAGTTGCTTTGAAAGCTCGAGGAAGCAACTGCACTTTATCAAAGTTAACATTTGTGTGAACAATAAGCCACAGAGGTGAGATTTCTGCCTGATCACAGGTGTTTTAAAACTGTTTGTTTCAGTTTTCCAAGAGAATTTCGTGCTGTTAAGTAAAAGGTTGTTTGTGTGTATATCTGTGTTTCCAGCAGCAGAGCAGCCTGCAGCCAGCAGGCCGTGTGCTGCTGTGGATGTTCCTGCTGGATGTGTTTGTTTTAACCTCCTGGCAAATCCTGGATCCCCTCAGACGGGTGGTGATGCAGCACAGATTAGAGGTAACAATGACCAGCATGATCTCAAGTCATCCGTAAATCAAATAAATCACCCATAAATCACCTCTAACATGTTCATCCTCTGTAGGGAGAGAAAGGGATCACTGATGGGGCTGATGGGAAATGTGGAACAATAACAATATCAACATGAGACTGGTGTTCATTTGGTTCCAGTAATTAAACACTGAACTGTGTTATTGTTGTTTTTGAGCAGTTATTTTATTTGGTGCTGTTGTTTTACATGATCTTGTTTTATGAATACACTCCAACACTTTGTTGTGTTTTTCAGAGTGACCCTGCTGATCAAGACGTGATCATCCAGCCGTACTCTGAACACTGCAGCAGCATCAACATGGAGCTGTGGCTCACTGCTGTCTATGGATACAAAGGACCCCTGCTGGTCAGTACTGACACAGTAAAGCATAAGCCTGACAATTTTTTTATATTTTTCTTCTTGTCAAAAAATCTCCTGTTTGTTTCCAAACCAACAATGAACTGATCTACTAACAAGCATTGTGTGTGTTTAGAAACGGCTCCAAAGACTAATTACAGCCTCATGTTTTCAGGAGAGTAGTTCTGTGTAATGCAGGCGCTACTGAGCATGTGCGGAAAGTTGTGTTTACAGCTTCACTTATTTGTTGAGCTTGACTTTGTACTGAAGTTATTTACAATATACAATCTAGTATAAAGTCAAGAGGTTGTAATATATACCTGTTTATACAATATATGTTTACAGCTCATTAGCAATCTAGCTGCTAACTGGTGTTAGCAGTACACTTTTCCCCGGTGGATGTTTGTTGGTGGCTCGTTCAACAAGCTGCAGGACAAGACGTGTGTTCATGTTTGTAAGTAAGATAAGAAGAAGACTTTAGCAGGAAGCTAATATGGGTTGTTGTGCCTCGTGTGTTGTGTAACAGGATGCGATCAGGCTCAGTGTGACCTTTGATAGAACAACATGTTATCACTTTATGCAGAGATTTGATCTGCTGTATGGAAATAAGGACTCCAGCTATATATAGTAGACATATAACTAACAAGATTGAATTAATGCAAAACTGGGAGGCACAATCATGAAAACAAATAATTTAAATGTAATTAAAGGACCAGTGTGTAAGATTTAGTGGCACCTGGCAGTGAGGGAACAGATTGCAACCAACTGAATGTTGCTGTTTGTTCTTCAGGGTCTCGGATGTTTCCTGGCTTGGAGCATCAGGACTGTGCAGGTTGATCATCCTGCAGTTCACAGTAAACACTTGACGCTGAGTATGTTTGCTCTGACGGTGTTCAGTGTGTTGGGAGTCTCAGGATCACTGCTGACGTCCCACAATCCTCCTGTTCAGTTCTGTCTGAGCAGTGCACTCATCCTCGGCTGTAACATCTTCATCCTGAGCCTGCTGTTTGGAACGAAGGTCAGTGTGACGCTCTCTGATTTCTTTGTTTTAATTTTGTTTGTTTAGTTTGAATATTCTTCTTACTCAGTTACTTGCTCAGTTATCATCGAGAATTCTTCCTGACATATCACCTGTTTTTAATTTGTTTGTAGTTTTTATACTTGTGGTCGAACAGCAGCGAGCTGCAGAGTGAAGCTGCAGAGGAAGGAGCTGAAGAGCAGCTGAGGAGGTTAAACCAGCAGCTGAAGAGTCGAACTACACAGGTGAGGAAACAGAAATAACAAGTTTCATTTCATTAAGACAGGTTTCCTGTTTCCCAACAACCAAGGATGAAGGGGCATAAAAACCTGAGAGCTTTTATCTGGAAATTTTCAGTTTTTAGAAATAAAGCAACTTGCTGGAAACCAGTAAAATTACTGTTTATTTACAGTATTGTAATACTGTGAATTTGTATGTAACACTCATCCCTGCATTTCCAAAACTTTTTTTGCCCCACACAGTCAGCTAACATGTAGCAGTGTGTCACATCCTGCCTGGACTTTGTCTGTTGCTTTTAGACTCTTTGTGCTTTTGTTCTCTTCGGTTTTCTGTGTTGCACTCATGTTGCCTGGATTTGACTTTCTCCGCATTCATCCCATTTGGCAAAATGTGAATCTGTGTGTTGGTTTGTACTTTGAACTCTTCTGTAATGGGGGAGCCCATCGCCTTCTGCCGTCCCGCTCCCATGGGGGTGCTGTTGCAGCCAACTGTGCCTCCTCTTCAGTTCTGCAGACAGGGGATCCTGAGCCTATGCAGCTGGGACGCACCTCCCTCACCCCAGAGGAGAAGGAGCATCGCCGTAAGGCCAACCTCTGCCTTTACTATGGAGCAGCAGGACACTTCATCTCAAGATGTCCAGCAAAAGCCAGGGCTCATCAGTAATGGGGGAGATCCTGGTGAGCCCAACTTCCTTAGCATCTCCCCGTCCCCAAAGATCTCTGCTCCAGGCCCGGCTCCTCCTTCCGGACGGTCCCCACACCATGGCAACCTTCATTGACTCTGGGGGCTCGGGCGGGTTCCCTTGCCACAACCAGTTCCCGCTAGAGCCCTAGATGGACACATCTTGGGCAACGTCACACACCAAACCTCCCCTGTCCATCTGCTGCTCTCTGGCAACCACCACGAAAACAATCCAGTTTCACATCCTGAGCTCACTCCATCTGCCTCTCATCCTGGGGTATCCTTGGCTCCGTCTTCACAACCCTCACATCGACTGGGTCACAGGGGCCATTCGGGAGTGGTGCCCCTCCTGTCATCTTAGGTGCCAGCCTCAGCTCCTCGCCTGATCTCTCCAAGGTGCTGCTGGAGTACCATGACTTCTGCCTGGTCTTCAGTAAAGCCAAAGCCAGATCTCTGCCTCTGCACCGCCCCTACGACTGCGCTATTGACTTCTTGCCTGGGACTTCACCCCCCAAGGGGTGCCTGTACTCCCTGTCTGAGCCTGAGAGAAAGGCCAAAGAGACTTATATCAATGACTCTCTGGCTGCGGGTCTCATCCATCCTTCTTCCTCTCCTGCTGGGGCGGGTTTTTTCTTTGTGGAGAAGAAGGACAAGACCCTGAGACCCTGCATCGACTACGGAGGGCTAAATGACATTACTATCAAGAACAGGTTCTCGCTGCCACTCATCTTCTCTGCCTTTGAGCTGCTCCAGGGGGCCCCATTTTCACCAAGCTCAACCTGCGCAACGCCTACCGCCACGTTGTCCGCATCAGAGAGGGAGACGAGTGGAAGACGGCCTTCAACACTCCAACAGGGCACTACGAGTGCCATTCGGCCTCACCAACGCCCCTGCCGTCTTCCAGGTCCTGGTAAACGACGTTCTTCGAGACATGCTCAACCAGTTTATCTTTGTCTACCTGGAGGACATTCTCATCTTCTCCCAGTCCAGAGAGGAACACATTCACCATGTCCAAGCTGTCCTCCAGTGCCTCCTTGAGAACTCCCTGTTTGTCAAAGCTGAGAAGTGTGAGTTCCATGCCTCCTCAGTGTCCTTCCTGGGGTACATAGTTGCACTATGGTAGGTGGGTAGGGGCTGTCCTGTCCCATTGCATTGCCACTAACCAGAAGCTCCACCCATGTGCCTTCTTCTCTTGGCGTTTGTCGCTTGCCAAGAGGAATTATGATATTGGCAACAGGGAGCTGCTGGCGGTGAAGATGGCTCTTGAAGAGTGGTGTCATTGGTTGGAGGGTACCAAAGAGCCTTTTCTTGTCTGGACTGACCACAAGAACTTGGAGTACATCCGATCTGCTAAAAGACTGAATCCCGCCAAGCCCGTTGGTGACTGTTCTTTGCCCAGTTCAACTTTACCCTCTCCTACCACCCTTGGTCTCGTAATGCCAAGCCCGACGCCCTGTCCCGGCAATTCCAGAGAGCGGAGGAGGGTCCTGTCTTGTCGCTGTGGTGACCTGGGACATCGAGGAGAGGGTGAGAGCAGTGGCTTAGGGACAGCCTGGTCCCAG
Organism: Thunnus albacares; assembly: GCF_914725855.1. Taxonomy (NCBI): domain Eukaryota; kingdom Metazoa; phylum Chordata; class Actinopteri; order Scombriformes; family Scombridae; genus Thunnus; species Thunnus albacares. Next base: position 33,972,688 of record NC_058113.1, read on the forward strand.
CTCCTGCCCGCCAAACAGTTCTGCCTGCCTGTTCCCTGGTCTTTGTCTGCTTGTGGTTGAGAGACGCTCTGATTCCTGCTCTGCCGTCTTCTCTGGTTACATCTGCTCTGCTGCCTGTTTACCTGCTGCTGTAGCAGCCCAGTCCACGACACCCTGCCTACTGCCTTCCAGCAGTGATAACCCCCCCCCCCCCGCACACTGCTGCTTGCCCCGGAGCTCTGGACTAGAGACTGTTCTTGTGCAGTGTTGCGTCTTTCCCTGTTCGTCACCGATCTAGCCTGCCTTAGAACTGTTGGACTGTTGCCAGTGCTGTGGTTTGTCTCCCTTGGGAGTGGAAGATCGGGGTTCGATTCCCGGTGGAGCCATACTCATCAGAACTGTGTTTCTCTGACCGTGCTACTATTGTCTTGACATTGTGTGGAATAAAGACTGTAAAATATATACTGGTGTCATTTGTGCTGCAATTGGGTCCATTCTATACCCGTTACACTTTAAATATTTATGCGTGTTCTTCTTACTTATTCACTTCACATGGATTATGCAACTGAAACATATATGTTTTATTGCCTGTACAAATGAACATAATAACCATTTTTTTAAAATAATCAGAAATAATATTGTACTATACTATAATGTTTATTGTGTTTTTTGCAGCTTGATGTAGAAATAGAAACCATCACCATGCAACTTTCTGAGACTTCAGAGTCTGAGATGCTTCATCACACAACAAGAGAGAAAAACAACGGTAACAAAACATGAAATCATACAGCGACACTGTGGTTTAAACTGATCAAGCTCAGAGTGTTGAAGAGTAAATTTACTGTCACTGTCTTTGATCTGTAAACAAATCGACTTCATCAGTCTGTGCAGTTTTATCAAGAATGTTACTGAATGGATCTACAGCACATCAAGCTAACTAGACTTACACATTATTACTTACATCACAGACAGTTCTTCAGTGTTCCTCTGCAATGGGGCCATGAAACTATATCATATTAATCAAACTTTCCCTTTTATATCTGTATTTTTGTCCCTGCAGGTGAGGTCAGATCTGTGACTCATGCAGCTCAGGTGTTTGCTGAGGATGAAAACTCAGAGAGAAAACCTTCAAGTCCAGACGATGTCAACTCTCCAGAACAGTGAGTCCAAAACAAACAAACACATTCTGGACATTCACAAGCACTTAAGTAACCGGGTTACTGTCAGCTAATTACCTAATCCAGCCAAACATGAGCTTTGACCAGATCAAATACACCTGCTTCAGGCTGCAGTTTAAACTGTAAGGGGGTCAAACAGAGAAAGACACTGACTGCAACAAGTTTCACCTTTTCCAAGTTAGAGGTTAGCATAGAATAAAGCTCCTCAGTTGCTGCCATATTGTGCAAATGAAGAAAACACAGGATTTACATTTTTGTTTTAATATTTTACTGTAGAACTGAACAGGCTAATGCTAGTCACTCACAATGCTCTCAAAGCAACTAGTTTGCTCACTAATTATCTAGCTCTGAAGACACTCATTTGTTCCATCAGTTACTGTCTTATAACTGTTAATAAACCATTCCCCTTTTGAGAGGACAGAGGTTAAAGGCACCATGTGGCATTTTGACTACTAATAGCACTATGGAGCAATGTTTGAGTTAATCCCCGTTTTGTTTATATCTCTTACCTGCACAAGAATCTACATGCACACACAAGCAGGCAACACTGAACACACTTGTTGAGCATTTCACATTATTCCACTGATCTACTGGTGACAGTAATGCAAAAAGACATGCAGCAATGCATCAAAAAAAGAAAGGAAGAAGCAGAATGCAAGCCAGTAAACATAAACAATTTTGAAATATTTGAAATATTCAAAAAATCTGTTTTAAAAATCTTTCATTTTTTAAGGAAATGCATTAAATGCTTGTTAGACCTCAAGGATGGGCACAATGAGTTTCGGTAAGAAATGCTGGATGTAAACAACTGATGTTTTGTTCACCAGTAGTGAACTCAACACTGACACATCATCAGCTTTTAAGTTGATATGTTGAACTTGTTAGCAAACAGTTGCTTATTTCCACATCCAGCAGTTACGGAGCAACATTATTATTGATTTGGAGTCATGTTTGTGTCCACCTGGTGAATGTAAGTCTAATATTCACTCTCTTTTGGCTCTGTTTTTGATCTCTACCAACTCCTAAGGGAAATATCTGGCTCTTTAGCTGCTAAATGCTCCACTATGTTCACCAGCTAGTCTACCGCTAACTGTGTCTGTTTGCTGTTTGGTGCTGAGCAGATTGTGTACAGTGTCTTTTTACAGCTTTTTCTCTGAAAACAGCTGCCTGCTGCAGCCCAAAATGACACTGTAAGAGCACTGAGAGTGAGCTAAAACAGTAAAGTTGCAGCCGGACAGATAAACAATGAGCTGCAACACAATATAAAGCTCTGTGAAGTTGAGAAGAGCTGCAGAGTCGCTGATAATTCTCTGTAGGTTCATCACTACAAGCCACAAACAACATATTACACACTGATAGATCAGACTGTGGAGTTACAAAAATATTGATGATAGCTGCTTTAAGTAAAAGAAAATTCTGGTTCTCCATTTGCTCAAAGGTCAGCACTGTTTGGCCAACGGCACAAATTCACATGTTCACCAAAGTTGAACTTGATAACACGGAGCCACAAAAAATAGTGTATATTTTTTTATCTTGCACAAGATATCAGATCCATCTTGTTCACGGAAGTTATCTTGTGTGCACAAGATTTTTTTTAAAAGGAAAAAAATCTTTCCGGACTTTTGAGGCTCTGTACTACACAAACAATTTGCGTGGATTTTTGCTTTGCCCCCAGGAGTAAATCCACTGATTCCACTGAAATGAATTAATTTGCTGGAGAAAACAAATGCGTCTTCTTGTGAAGTGTGTTTACTGTTGCATTAAAACCACTAAAATATTGAGACATACTAAATGTAGCATAACAACAGCACAAGTAACTAAAATGGTTTTACTGTTATTCAGTAAAACAAAACAGAACAAACAAAAAAAACTTGTGTCAAAAGTTGAGACTTTGTGGGGAGAAATTGGGGTTTTCCTATTCACTTCAACACAGTCAGAGTTTTATTACAGCAGCATCTAGTGGACATTAGAGGAGCTGCAGCTCAACACACTTCTGATTGGCCTATAGAACAACTTCATTACCCTTCTGAAAAAATTGTGAATATGCATTCTGGGAAATGTAGGAAAACATCACATAAAGTCAAAGAAGTCCTTTACATGTGGGGCCGGAATATGTGTATGTGCTGGAAGCATTAGCATTTTGTGCTAGTGATTAGCATTAGTGATTAGCATATGTATTATATGATCGTTATATGATCATGTTGGGAAATGAATTCCTGTAATTAAATAAAAACAGTTTAATTGACTTTTCACAGCCTCTGACAGTTAAACCAGTCAGTACAGATCAGGATTCACATCACGTGGAGAAACACTGAGTTACAGGAATTCAGAATTTCAGGAATTCATCAAAGTTATAAGAATGTTTATCAAGTGATTTACTCTTACAGCCAAGTGTGAAAGTAAGTGTTACGACCCAGCTCGAGAATGAAGCAACATAAAACCAGATTTAGTTAGTAAAGTTATTTCTTAACAAGGAAATTACAAAGGAAAAGGGCCTGTGAGTTCTGTTCAAATCAATAAACAAATATAACAAAAAGAGAGCTTTTTAAACAAAAGCTACAACTATCTTCATCTAAAAGAAAACAAAACAAATATAAAGCCTCACTATCAAACTTCTAGCCTCCACAGAACAGAACTCCTGCACCGAGTGTGTCTAGACAAAGAAGAAGCTAAGTGTGAGTTATCAGTAATAAGATAAACCTTTACCTGTCAAGGTCCTGTCAAGGTCCCCACATAATTAACTAGCGCCTCAATTAACATTGAAATCAAGCCTAAACAGAGTCAACACTTTTGAGTAAAAGCAGTTCGAGAGACACAGCGGCGAGTTGCTCACATCACATCATAGCTGTCTCGACTGACAAACTGGCCAAATATTTATAGGTAGGTTCAATTCCCCAGTTGAACTGTCAGGATTAGAGTGCTGGACTGAGTGCTGCACCAATCAGGATCGCCGAAGAAACCAGGAAGTGGGAGAAGCAGCCGAACTTTGGGACCATACAAGCTGCCTGACAGGCACAAAAACACTAAATAAAAGGCTACACACATACACGAGACAGGTGATCACATGTTTGATCACATGAAGGAACAGCCAATCACATCTGCAAGAAACATAAATGATTATAATTTTTTTAGAAGCTCATTTTATACATGTGAAATCTTTAAATCTCTGAAATGGAAAGGATTTTTACTTTTATCTTTCACTTACAATAAGTCAAAATTTTACAAGTAGTTTAAAATCTGGACAGAGGATTAGAAAAAACAGACTTCTCTAAACGAGGAAAACAAAAAGAGGGGATTTTATATTTAACAGACTGTAACTTTGAAGATACCGACAATATGGAGTTATGTCTGATTGCTGAAGCCATCTTCAGGGTCAGTGACAGCGACCAAAACCCGCTTCAGCTACATATTGGCACGTCAGCATTGTATTACCTATCCTAAGAGAGCGATTCTGCTCTCATTGGACCATCCTGTAAAAATAAAGGTTGACTAAATGAATGAATTGTTATTTTTTGGGTCACATTTCTTTCCTGTGATCTCTCTCAGTGTGCGACGCCGTCTGTCCGTACAGCTGCCGATCCTCCATCACTCCTACCTGCCTGCCATCGGCGGCATCAGCGCCAGCAGCTCCAGTCTGTTCAGCAGTAGAGAGGCCTTCGTTCACCACGACGCACTGATGACAACTTCCTGTAAACCTGACAACACACACCTGGAGCCACAGCTTTGACCTTCATCTGAGATCACCTGTTCTGAAACAGAGGATGTTGGCCTTGAATGTATTTTAATATATATTATTAAATATGGAAATAAATGTTGGACCATATACAGTAGTAAACTTTCCCACCAAACTGCCATTAAGATGTTGACTCTTTGTGATTTTAATCTAACACTGTCTGTTACCAATTGTTAACTTGATTCATGTGAAAAATAAGAATTGAAAATATGGAAGAAGACTTTTTTGCTATTAAAATGTTTTTAAATCAACTGAATATCCTCAAAATGATTTCTGTTTAATCCTTTGAACAGAAAATCCCCAGAAGATGAACTAGGGTAAACCCCTGAATGGAATATCCAAATTTTGCAATGTGGGGAATTCCAGGAATTACCTAATCCAGCCAAACATGAGCTTTGACCAGATCAAATACACCTGCTTCAGGCTGCAGTTTAAACTGTAAGGGGGTCAAACAGAGAAAGACACTGACTGCAACAAGTTTCACCTTTTCCAAGTTAGAGGTTAACATAGAATAAAGCTCCTCAGTTGCTGCCATATTGTGCAAATGAAGAAAACACAGGATTTACATTTTTGTTTTAATATTTTACTGTAGAACTGAACAGGCTAATGCTAGTCACTCACAATGCTCTCAAAGCAACTAGTTTGCTCACTAATTATCTAGCTCTGAAGACACTCATTTGTTCCATCAGTTACTGTCTTATAACTGTTAATAAACCATTCCCCTTTTGAGAGGACAGAGGTTAAAGGCACCATGTGGCATTTTGACTACTAATAGCACTATGGAGCAATGTTTGAGTTAATCCCCGTTTTGTTTATATCTCTTACCTGCACAAGAATCTACATGCACACACAAGCAGGCAACACTGAACACACTTGTTGAGCATTTCACATTATTCCACTGATCTACTGGTGACAGTAATGCAAAAAGACATGCAGCAATGCATCAAAAAAAGCAAGGAAGAAGCAGAATGCAAGCCAGTAAACATAAACAATGCAGAATTTGAAATATTCAAAAAATCTGTTTTAAAAATCTTTCATTTTTTAAGGAAATGCATTAAATGCTTGTTAGACCTCAAGGATGGGCACAATGAGTTTCGGTAAGAAATGCTGGATGTAAACAACTGATGTTTTGTTCACCAGTAGTGAACTCAACACTGACACATCATCAGCTTTTAAGTTGATATGTTGAACTTGTTAGCAAACAGTTGCTTATTTCCACATCCAGCAGTTACGGAGCAACATTATTATTGATTTGGAGTCATGTTTGTGTCCACCTGGTGAATGTAAGTCTAATATTCACTCTCTTTTGGCTCTGTTTTTGATCTCTACCAACTCCTAAGGGAAATATCTGGCTCTTTAGCTGCTAAATGCTCCACTATGTTCACCAGCTAGTCTACCGCTAACTGTGTCTGTTTGCTGTTTGGTGCTGAGCAGATTGTGTACAGTGTCTTTTTACAGCTTTTTCTCTGAAAACAGCTGCCTGCTGCAGCCCAAAATGACACTGTAAGAGCACTGAGAGTGAGCTAAAACAGTAAAGTTGCAGCCGGACAGATAAACAATGAGCTGCAACACAATATAAAGCTCTGTGAAGTTGAGAAGAGCTGCAGAGTCGCTGATAATTCTCTGTAGGTTCATCACTACAAGCCACAAACAACATATTACACACTGATAGATCAGACTGTGGAGTTACAAAAATATTGATGATAGCTGCTTTAAGTAAAAGAAAATTCTGGTTCTCCATTTGCTCAAAGGTCAGCACTGTTTGGCCAACGGCACAAATTCACATGTTCACCAAAGTTGAACTTGATAACACGGAGCCACAAAAAATAGTGTATATTTTTTTATCTTGCACAAGATATCAGATCCATCTTGTTCACGGAAGTTATCTTGTGTGCACAAGATTTTTTTTAAAAGGAAAAAAATCTTTCCGGACTTTTGAGGCTCTGTACTACACAAACAATTTGCGTGGATTTTTGCTTTGCCCCCAGGAGTAAATCCACTGATTCCACTGAAATGAATTAATTTGCTGGAGAAAACAAATGCGTCTTCTTGTGAAGTGTGTTTACTGTTGCATTAAAACCACTAAAATATTGAGACATACTAAATGTAGCATAACAACAGCACAAGTAACTAAAATGGTTTTACTGTTATTCAGTAAAACAAAACAGAACAAACAAAAAAAACTTGTGTCAAAAGTTGAGACTTTGTGGGGAGAAATTGGGGTTTTCCTATTCACTTCAACACAGTCAGAGTTTTATTACAGCAGCATCTAGTGGACATTAGAGGAGCTGCAGCTCAACACACTTCTGATTGGCCTATAGAACAACTTCATTACCCTTCTGAAAAAATTGTGAATATGCATTCTGGGAAATGTAGGAAAACATCACATAAAGTCAAAGAAGTCCTTTACATGTGGGGCCGGAATATGTGTATGTGCTGGAAGCATTAGCATTTTGTGCTAGTGATTAGCATTAGTGATTAGCATATGTATTATATGATCGTTATATGATCATGTTGGGAAATGAATTCCTGTAATTAAATAAAAACAGTTTAATTGACTTTTCACAGCCTCTGACAGTTAAACCAGTCAGTACAGATCAGGATTCACATCACGTGGAGAAACACTGAGTTACAGGAATTCAGAATTTCAGGAATTCATCAAAGTTATAAGAATGTTTATCAAGTGATTTACTCTTACAGCCAAGTGTGAAAGTAAGTGTTACGACCCAGCTCGAGAATGAAGCAACATAAAACCAGATTTAGTTGGTAAAGTTATTTATTCACAAGGAAATTACAAAAGAAAAGAGCCTGTGAGTTCTGTTCAAATCAATAACCAAATATAACCAAAAGAGAGCTTTTTAAACAAGAGCTACAACTATCTTCATCTGAAAGAAACCAAAACAAATATAAAGCCTCACTATAAAACTTCTAGCCTACTCAGAACAGAACTCCGTCACTGAGTGTGTCTAGACAAAGAAGAAACCCACCTTGTAGGTATAAATTTTAGATCTGCATGTTTTTCTTACCTGCTCTGATACTTTTGTTTAAACATTAAACTTAATTGAAGAAAGTTTTCTTCATTGAATTGATTCTCCCCAAAATGTCCTGTTATCAGCGCTGACTTGAAGAAATCTGGTGTGTTTACAGTCAAAAGTGTGTAAACTGACCCAGTTAACGTGTTTACACGTCATGTTTTCATCATGTTTTCCTTCCATATGTTCCTCTCCATGCTGGCTGTGTTTATACATTAACTAGGACAGACAAATGATAACCGTCCAAACTGGAGGAGTGTCAGGACTCTATAAAATGTCACTTAAATGTCTCACTGAGCTGTGACTGAAGGCTTCTTCTGAACCAAACCAGATTATAATCCATCATGTTTTCCTTCCATATGTTCCTCTCCATGCTGGCTGTGACTCTGCTGACTGTAACTGCAGAGTCTTCATCTGATGGTGAGTCATTCTGGAAAGGGGGGCTGTAAACTACTGTGCTGCTCCTTTCTGTGATGTTTCTGTTTGTAGAAAACACAGTTTAAACGCACAATATGTAATTTCGGCCGCAACGTGTCGCTCAATCAAAACAATAACAAAAGACAAAAGAGTGTGATGATGGTGCGAAGTAGCAAGTGATCATGGGAGTTGTTGTCTTCATTGTTAAACAACCAGCTTCTTCGGGTTAGGATTACTCCAGTATGTCACCTGTTTTAACCACCAGTGGTTTGGAGTACTGGTGTCCTGGAACTACTGGCAGCTACGAGCATGGTTTAGGTGTGACAACAGCGAGAAGTGATAGACGATGATAGACAGATGGTTCATCCTATCACCTGCCAAGTATTTTTTTAAAGTGCCTACCCTTTCCAAACAATTTCTGAGGACGACTTCTCAGATGGTTCTGTGTAACAAACCATATGGCACGTCAGGGAAGTGGGCTTTGGTTTGGGGTCACATTTAATCTAATATAACTAAAATGGAAGGAGCCTCTATCTATTTTGTCTGTCTGTATGTATGTCTGTCCTTCAATTTTCTTAACAACCGTTCATCCAATTGACTTCACTCTTGGCGGGTGTATTGCTGAGGACCAAAGTGTTGTGGATTTTCGGAGCTGATGCACTGGCAGTTGTCAGTTTGAAGAAGAGAAGACCAAACCAAACTTCGTATGATGATTCTGGGAAAACTTTAATGAAGAACCTTGCAAGGGAGAGCGACTCAAGGGACACCTCCTGTTCGTACGGTGTCCCCAAACTCGTCTGACCCTCACAGTCCAAAACCAGCCTTTAAGCCAATCATAGAAACTAGTTCGTCAGTTCCGAATCATAAACCTATGACCTAAATCTGTATCTTTGGTTTGTCTTGTTGCGTCTGATGATGACCTGCATTCTGGCCTTGGTTCGCCTGTGAGGCTCCTGGTTTATTAAACAACATGTGTTATCTTCTGTTTGAGAGAACAGAAGAGTACAGCTTGACATTCTGTTGTCCTGGTCAGTTATGGAATATCCATAACAATCCCCTCTTATTGATCAAAAGATCAATACAAATTACCGATTTATGACTGGACTGGTGGACTGTAAGGGCACAAACAGAGTAGAAACAACATCCGCACAACAGATAACAATTCTCACAAAAAAGTAATACAAGAATCAACAATTGCATTGAACAAAATCAAAAGTAAAATCATCAAAACACATAATCATTTAAACACATAATGCAATAACAATAAAAGCAAACAATCAGTAAATTAGATAAAAAACCCCTCTTATGTACCCCTTTAAAACAACTGTCATGTGACCCATGAGTTCTGTCTTCCAACCACCAGGGGCAGTAGTGAGGCAAATCCTCAAAGAAGATCTCCTAGAACACCAAAGCGTTAAAGGAGGTCATTGACAGAGGTCACCAGTCACATGCGCAAACAACCTAAGACAAGACACTTCCTGCCTCTTACTAGATGAAATCCTAGCAACTTAAAGGGGAGTCATACAAACATTTGATTACATCATAACAATAAAACAAATCAATCACAAAGTGAAGTCTTCAACCCATGCACTTTGCGTACAGTAGAGGGCCATCACCATGGAGAGGTTACTAGCACATACGATGCATGGTGATGTGGAATCCATCCTCCTGGAGTGATCCTCTTCGTCGACGTGGATGAACTCTGCTTCGTCTCAAACAGTGTTTTATCATATGTAGACCACCACCATAGTGTTGTAGAGTCCCAATGGGCTCATTGATTTGTCCGTATGTCCAAGATCTGGCTCTTGGTCTGCATTTTCTGGATCATTCTGCAAAGGGCGCCCCTGTCCATGGGGCACTGGGTTCATGGCACCGACTGTGTCATGAGAAGGAAAGCCTTTCCGCTCTCCTTCGCCTGGAATCAGAGAGACTCCTGTCTCTCTCTCATTTGGACCGACTTGACCTGTCCCCTGCCCGAACCTACTTGTGGCGTGGATCCATTCTGCTCTGCCTTCGACCTTCAGGGCCGTCCTAGTAGTCAGCAGCACCTGGTATGGACCTTTCCACCTAGGAGACAAAGACACTTTTTCCAGAGATTTGATTAATACCAGGTCACCTTCTCGAAAGGAATGAATTGGTTCTTCCGATGGTTTGGGGAGTCTGTCAGCCACCTGTAAATGATACTTTCTCAAAATCTCTGTTAGTCTTTTCACATACTCAGTCATGAACTCATCCGTCCAAAGCAGAGTAGCTTTGTGTGGTGTCAGTGGGGGACTTGTCCCTGTGGACATTGGTCTTCCCATCAGCACCTCGTGAGGACTCAGTCCTGTAGTTGCACTTGGTGCACTCCGAATGGAGTACAGCACAATCGGCAGTGCATCAGGCCATTTCAGGCCTGTGGCTAGGACTGTTTTGGTCAATCTGTCTTTGATAGTTGCATTCATTCTCTCAACTTGACCTGAACTCTGTGGATGATAAGGAACATGTAACTGCCACTTAAATCCTAAGATTTCTGACAGTCCCTGAGTGATTTTTGACACAAAAGCTGGACCTCTGTCGCTATCTATTCCCTGCGGCACTCCGTACCTAGGGATTACCTCTTTTAGTAGACACTTTACAACTGTTCTTGCATCTTCTTTTTTCGTTGCAAAAGCTTCTACCCACTTCGAGAACCTGTCGGTTATGACTAGCAAGTATTTGAAGCCTTGTGAGCTTGGCATATGTACAAAATCTATTTGCATATTTACAAAAGGACCTGATGGGGGTTCTAAGTGGTCATGTTTCACTGTGCTATTCTTTTTTCTGGTCTGTTGACATATCATACAACTATCCACAAGTGTTTGTGAAACTTGAGTAATGCCTGGAGCAAACCACTGTGAGCGAATAACATCATTCATCACCCCTCTTCCAACATGCGCTGGACCATGCGTCACACGTGCCAGTACATGAAGGAGAGCTCGAGGGCAAACCGGTCGACCATCAGGGTGGAGCCACAAGCCAGACTCCGCGTCAACTTTACAACCTTTACGCAACCAAAGACTTCGCTCCCTGTCATCAGCGTGATTTTGCATTGTCACGACATCATTAGCGGAAGGAACTGGAATTGGATTGGTAGGTTGTGTGGAGGCACATTGAAGTACCAAAGAGGGAGAGGAAAGTGCCGCTTGTTTGGCTGCAGTGTCAGCCATTGCATTTCCTCGTGAAACAGGATCAGTTCCATTCGTGTGAGCAGCACATTTGATGATTGCAAGCTGAGATGGGCGCAAAATAGCATCTAACAGGTCATTAACCACAACCTTAAGTGTGATGCTGTAGTGGTTTTCCAGAAGATGACACAAAACCTCTCATCTTCCATAACTGGCCAAAATCATGAGCAGCGCCAAATGCATATCTTGAGTCAGTGTAAATAGTAGCCACCTTACCAGAAGCAAGAATACACGCTCTAGTTAGAGCATACAGTTCTGCTGCTTGAGCAGAGGTACCTGGAGGCAGTGCTTTTGCCTCTACTACCCCCCAATCGTTAACTACTGCATAGCCAGCTAGATGTGTGCTATCAGATGGTCTGCTAGCTGAACCATCAGTGTAAAAAATCAAATCAGAATTGGGTATTGGTGTCTGCAACAAGTCTGGCCTTGGGGATGTACACAGGTCAATAGTTGTGATGCAATCATGCTCATCATCTGTGTCAATCAATGGAAGGAGAGTAGCTGGATTCAATGGAGGTGAGCGTTTTAAAGTGATGTGTGGACTATGAAGAATGATTGCTTCATAGCCTGAACGACGTGCAGCTGTCATGTGTTGGGTAGCAGATGTGTTCAAGATGTGAAGTACTGCATGTGGAACGTGCACAACACAGTCATGAGCCAGTACAATTGGAGAAGATTTCTCAATCATGATGGCAACGGCGGCCACCGCTCTTAAGCAACCTGGCATGCCAAGAACCACAGGGGTTAGTCGAGAGGAGTAGTACGCAACTGGACGGTAATGAGACCCATGTTTTTGCACGAGAATGCCTGTAGCAAAGCCATCTCGTTCATGTACATGCAGATGGAACGGCTGATGATAGTCCGGCAGCCCCAATGCCGGAGCCAAGGTGAGAGCATGTTTCAGGTCCTGAAAAGCTTTGTTCATGTCCTCAGTCCACTGCACCTTGGGAGGAGCTGATTGCAGTGTGGCGTTTCGCAAAACAGAGTCCATAGCAGCATACTCAAAGATCCAATGTCTGCAATAATTCGCCATCCCCAAGAACGAGAGCATTTGTTTCTTGGTTGTGGGAGGAGGCATGTTAACCAGCAGTTTCAACCTCTCCGGTGACAACAGGCGCTGTCCATTTTTCAAAACATGACCCAAGTATGTCACCTCAGACCGACAAAATTGCAGTTTGGCAAGTGATGCTCTATGACCACACTCAGCTAGTCTCTGTAGGAGCAAGACGGAGTCCGTTCGACAAGCTTCCTGTGATGGTGAAGCTATCAGGAGGTCATCTGCATACTGTAGGAGAGTGGAGCCCCCTGGAAAGTGGAGGTCATCCAAGTCCCGTTTCACTGCTGCTGCGTAAACTGTAGGACTCTCGACAAAACCCTGAGGCAAACGCTGCCAGGTGTACTGTTTTCCTTTGAATGTGAATGCAAACAGATACTGGCTATCTGGATGCAACGGGATTGAGAAAAAAGCTGAACTCAAATCAATGACTGTGTAGTGTGTTGAGTTGGATGGTAGTGAAGCTAAAATCGAATTTGTGTCTGGCACAATTGGAGCTGTTGGCACTACAATGCTATTAATAGCTTGCAAATCTTGTACAAAACGCCATTCATCTGGGCGGTTTGCTTTTGGAATGGGTAAAATGGGTGTGTTACATGGGCTTGTTGTTTGAACCAACACACCTTGATCCAGTAAAGACTGAATTACACCTTCAATACCAGCAATTGACTTGTGTGGCAAATTGTATTGCCTGACCATTGGTAGTTTAGCACCAGGTTTGAGTGTGACTTCGTGAGGTGGAGCCGAATTCACAAAACCCACATGGTTTTTATGTTTAGCCCATAAAATAGATGGAACCTCTGAAAGCTCTGATGGAGGCTCATACTGTGTGGGGAGGGGTGGTTGTTGCAAAACAAACCTACTCTGAGGTAGCTGGATGTGCTCAGTTAAAGATAACATGTACAGCTCAAGGCCCAAGTGTGTTATTGTTTGAGTTTGAGGAGTCTGCGCAGCTCCTCTCAATGCCTGGCACTGTGCCACCATGCTTTCAAGCTGTTGTGGGTCACAGCCAGGAGAGACAGCTACAGTGATGTATGGAAATGAATCTTTATCATTAACCAATTTGCGCTGTGCGTCAGATAACCGAATTGGAATTGCACATCCCTGTGGACCAACAAACAAACATTGTTCACACTCCAACCCCTCTTGTGTATTCAAAAACACATCAGCTAATTGTTTGTACACCTCTGGGGGGTTAAATGCTGCTGTACAGTGACACTGTAGTACAGGCCTCATGGCAGACATCTGTGTTGCACATGCTGGTGAAATTTGAGCAATTTTTTGAATGCTAGATACTGTGAAACTGGAAGCCATGTTAAAATCAGTCAATGACCAACAATACAAACAATCAGCAATAGTTTTCAAAAACTGAAATGCATGAGCAGCCTTCACATCAGGTAGGCTTAAAAACAATCCATCAGGTGTGCATTGAATGGTGGCATGTAGCTTGCAAAGTAAATCTCGTCCCATGAGATTAATTGGACTTTTCTCAGAAATCAGGAAAGAATGTTGCACATCTGAACCTTCAACAGTTATTTTAGCTCTCTGTGATAGTGGCTCAACAACAGGAACGCCGGAAACACCCACGGTGGTGACAAAATTAGGTGTTGGTGTACATACATGCTCATCAGCTTTAACAGTGGAAATTGTGGCCCCACTATCTACCATAATGTCAACTCTACTACCATTTACTTCAACAGGCATTATTGGATCTTCTGAAGGATCTTTTGAAAGTCGAATTACAGCTGCTTGAATGGGAAATGTTTTTTCTGATCCTGCCCCTCTATGGCCTCCCTATGCTTGATTGTAATATTGTCCATGATTCACATTATCAACATGTGGAGGAGGTGGTAGTGGTTGTTGTTGTTGTTGTGGTAAAGCAAGGGGGGCTGTTTGTTGGAAATTCCTTGTTTGGTGATCCTGGAATGGGTAATTTTGCTTGTTCTGACGACGACCACTTCTACACTCATTAGCCCAATGTCCCGCTTTCCCACATTTGTGACACTTTCCCGGTTTTCGCTTGTTATTGTTTTTGAAATGCTGTTGTCCACCCCCCTGTCGCGCATGCTGTAACATTTGTTTTGGGAAGGAGGCAGATTTGTCTTCAGCAAAAACTTCACACCTATCTAGCGCCATCATTTTGTTTACCGTTGCTTTCCAGTCTTTGGTTTGCCAATCGGTGACAGACAATTTGTATGCAGCTGCAACATTTGGTTTTAGATTTTGCACAAAGGTTGTAACAACAAAATATTCATTTCCTTCTCGTCCTATTCCTGCATTGCTATCCCAAGTACGTGTAAATCTGTTAACAAACTCAGGTACAGTTTCATATGCATCTTGGACACAGTGAATTACTTTATTAAAGTCAGTGCGCTGTCGTGCACATTTTCTTATTGCTGTTTTTGCTTCTTCATTTAACCAGTCAATCATGGTTCTATGAGGAGGCCACTGGCCATCCTCTGTCCGAGCAGGGAAAAGAAATTCACCTTTGCACAAATCCCACTCCGTTCTGTATGAGCCAGCAAGTAATTGTTCAACATCAGGTATCAGACAGTTATACACAGAGCATACATATCTTAACCATCCCCAGTATTCATCTGGGTTTGTGGTCGGATTGGGGGCATTTTGTGTCATTCCAACTATCTCAGCAGGAGTCCATGGTTTGCAGACAGCTGTGTTGCCAACCATGATTTTTGGAGCATTTATTGAGGTGGATGTAATGTTTAGAGGGGGCTCTAAAATGTTAGTTTTCGATCTTGTATGTCTTTCCAGATGTGAATGTGTCATTCTAGTTGTACCTCGTCTCTGAGTTTTGCTACTTGCAGTGTGGGGTCGTCTCTGTGTCATCTTTGGCCTGACTGCAGGTTCTGTGTCGTCACTATGGTCTGTGTCAGACTCCTCCCCCTTACCTCTGGCTCCTTGTAACTCAAGTTCTACCTCACTTTCTCCTGAGCTGTCCTGAGTGTCTATCTCTGTTTCTTCAGCAACGGCAGCTAAATGTCTTTTCTTTTCCTTTCTTTTCTGGCTTTTTACCTGTTTGAATGACAAATTAGCTTTCTTTTCTTTTTCTGCAGCTTTCCTAGCTTTTTCTTCGTCGGCTCTATCTTTCTTTTCCTGTTTAACTCTTTCCCTTTCTCTAGCAGCCTGACTGTCTCTTTCCCTTTCTCTAGCTGCTATCTGCTCTTCTCTATTTTCTACTTCAGTCTGTAGTCTTTGTCCCTCAACAGCTGCGGCTAGTAAGAGAAATTCATCGTCAGTCTTTGCTTGTTGTGAAATGGTTTGATCAGTCATGTTAGCAGCTGAAAAGGGGTTTGAAGGTGAAAGTTGTGGAAAAATTGAAATCATTGTTTTGTTTGTGTGTGACTCTTGCAAAGGCACTCCAGCTTTGGATACAATGGTCAACAAAGTTTGTGGAGAGGGAGCATCAGTTTGCCGTTTTGCCCAACCGTATATGATAGCTTTGGAAATGGCCTTCACATTCTCACCATGCCTCTGTTTAATTTTCATCATTTCTGTAGCTCTGGTTTGCAACTCTGCTTCCAACATAGGCAAGTGACATGCTGTCACACATTTAACACAGTTCTCCACTGCTGCTCTGAACTCATCAGAAAAACGATCAACTCTTTTTTCATCCAGACTCACTCCACACCTCTGACGAGCAACAGTTAACCACACATTTACACAATCTTTCATATACGCACTATCCCAAGATGGATTTCCAAAATCTGGGTTAACATTGTACTCAGCAATCTGAAGCTTATCTCTATCAAACGCTCCTTCGTATGGCCATTCGCCATCTGTCCACTGATTCATAAGGGAAGAAAATGGAAACACAAAAGTCCATCCTTTCAATCTACCAACAACTCCCGCCGGAGATTGTGGAGAAAACATCGCTCTATATTGTGCATCTGTGAGTGTGTGGGGGTTTGCTTCGGGAAGCTTATCAATGGCAGATTGACCTTTTACTTCTGAATTGGTGCGTTTGTTTCCTACTGAAACAGATTTGTTCTTTCTCTTGTGTTTTGGTGAATGAATTAATTTTGTAGTAGATTGTGTTCTACTCACTGCTTTAGACGTGTTGTTGCCCATTTTAACACATTTACATTAAAAACATCACACAAACAAACACATCAAACACAAAACAGACACATCAAAACTTTCCCAGCATCACCGAAGTTCTTTTTTTTACACCTCTCTTCCTGGTGCAATAGCAGTGATCTGAAGCCAAACCGACGAAGCAACTCTTCGTCTTGTGTACACTGTTTATTGTTTGAAAAAAATTTTTACCGGCGCCCGACTCTAGGACTTAGAATCCCAAGTCTGAAAACATTTCTCACAGGACACAGAGTGGATGATCCCCGATCTTGGCTTAAACGAAATAGGCCAAATCCTACCCCGAAAACGTCTTTTCTATAGTTTAAACCTCAGGTGGGTCCCCCTGTGCCGGACGTAGCCCGAAGCTAGCCCAGAAATCCCAGCCACTTTTGTGGCACTGCAGGAGTTAAGACTCACTCAACTCTGCCTTTTTTTTTTTACCTCTTCACAACCACATGCTTTGCACCTGCTTATCACTGCACAGTTTCAACACATTTTCATGTGTTTAGATTCTTTAACCATCAGCTTTTTGCTTTTTTTTTTTTTGTTCACTTTGTGACCACCTTTAAAGTGAAAGTGATGCACAGTTTCTTTGTGATTTCGTCAAACGCAGACATGGTAAGGCACAATAATAAAATAAAATTATGCACTTACCACGTCTTTGTTGTGTTGAAATCCTGTTCGTGACGCCAAATTGTTGTGGATTTTCGGAGCTGATGCACTGGCAGTTGTCAGTTTGAAGAAGAGAAGACCAAACCAAACTTCGTATGATGATTCTGGGAAAACTTTAATGAAGAACCTTGCAAGGGAGAGCGACTCAAGGGACACCTCCTGTTCGTACGGTGTCCCCAAACTCGTCTGACCCTCACAGTCCAAAACCAGCCTTTAAGCCAATCATAGAAACTAGTTCGTCAGTTCCGAATCATAAACCTATGACCTAAATCTGTATCTTTGGTTTGTCTTGTTGCGTCTGATGATGACCTGCATTCTGGCCTTGGTTCGCCTGTGAGGCTCCTGGTTTATTAAACAACATGTGTTATCTTCTGTTTGAGAGAACAGAAGAGTACAGCTTGACAGTCTGTTGTCCTGGTCAGTTATGGAATATCCATAACACAAAGGAAGCGCAGCGTCGAGTGTGAAGTTGTTGGATGAGCAGTACTCAAGAAAGCTGCAAGCAGCACTACCCGAGGCCCAACAGTCGGACTGTTCCACACAGGCACATTTTGAAGGGGCACTGCACTAGTAAACCATGAATTTGAATGTACATGTGGGGCGGGATATGTGTATGTGCTGGAAGCATTAGCATTTTGTGCTAGTGATTAGCATTAGTGATTAGCATATGTATTATATGATCGTTATATGATCATGTTGGGAAATGAATTAAAATGTAATAGCATGGATTGATTGCAACTACTAATACAAAGTGTCACAAAATTATCAAATTATATATTATGGGACCATAATGTATGATAATTTGACATTATTGATTGTACATTGTACAGAGGGCAAAATTTATCATATAAATATGATAATTATTGTACATCTGGCAATGGTGGGAAGTTGAACTTTTCTCTAGAAATAAAGAGTTTTTGCTGCCTGCTCTGATACACATATTTAAAATCCACCTTATTGGGACACATTTTGTTCTTTGATTTCTCCCCCAAATGTCCCACTATCACCACCGCCGATGTGATGAAATCTAGTGTGTTTACAGTCAGCGGAAATAACAAACACAGCCTGCACTGGTTTGACTCTGCTGCTGCAGTCCTTCAGCAGGGGTAAAACATTTAGGCTCTTTTTAGATAGTTTTATTTTTGAAAAGTGTGGTTTATAATGGCTACAGTGCTGCTACACTCTCATTTGTAAAAGGGACAGTTTAGAGTCATGTGACTGATCTGCTCCTCTGACAGGCATCCCACTCTCAGGGTCGGAGCTGAGGAGACTCTTGAGCTCTCCAGTTTTTGAGGCTGAGTTGATGATACGTCCACTGCAATCCGAAAACCCATTTTTGAGAGCACTAGGCCACTCTGGAGTCCGGTCAGTCCACGCAAACACACTTAACTAATGTGTCATGAACATTATGAGTCTGACAACCAACTGATATAGAAATTAGAATAAAACACTTGCTGTTTTTTCCCAGAGTGACGCTGGCTGACGGAAGTCAGTGGCTCATCCACAAAGGAAGAGATTTCGGCGTCACCTCTCAGACAGTGGTGACCGACACTCGACACATGAGCTCAAAGTGGAGGGTAAGAGCCAGAAATCAGACAGTTTGAAGGACATGTTCACATTTTCTGTCTTAAAACAACAGTCAGGAGCCCAAATGAACAGTGAAACATGTTTTTCTTTCTTTAATCATTCCTCATGTTCATACTGACCATTAGAAGATCCCTTCATAATGACCTTACAATGTAAGTGATGGGGGACAAAATCCACAGTCCTCCCTCTGTGCAAAAATGTATTTAAAAGTTAATCTGAAGCTTATATGAAGCTTCAGCTTCCAAATGAATCAATTCAAGTAGATATCTTTCAACATTACAGTCTTTTTAGTGCCAAAGTCCCTCTTTTTGTTACTATACTTCCACCTGCAGCTCAACAGGGAAACACTGTCCGAGGAAACACAAAGAGGGAATTTGATGCTAAAAAGACTGTAAATGTGTCAGATATCCACTTGATATGACTAACTCAGACTGCTGAAGCCTGTGGGGACACACTGTGGATTTTGGCCTCCATCACTTACGTTGAAAGCACCTTTGAAGGGGATTTTTTAATACACACTGAACCCTCCTTTAAGTGTTTTCAAGTCAAACACTTCTAACAAATGGTCATAAGAAAGTGTGTTTGTTTATTTGTTTTATTTATTTGCATGATATCAAAATAGAAGATAAAATATAAAAAAATTATAGCAGGCTAAAACATCCAATCAGGAAACACAATCAGGAAATATTGTGTAGGTGGAGCCAAAAATGCCAAAAGGTTTATCATGTTTCTCTTGTAGAACAGAATCAAATCAGTAATTCTGCGACATATATTTTAAAACTTTTGGCAATAAATTTACAAAAAGGCTTGGAATTCAATTACTCAACAATTGGCTACAACAATTAGTCAATCAACAGAAAATTAACCAGCAACTATTTTGATGAACAAATGATAATTTTAGTCATTTTTAAAGTAAGAGTCATAATGAAACATGTTGTGGTCTATATGTTTATCTGACAGCATTCAGTTCAGACTTGTGTTGATTTCAAAGTGTTACAGAAATGTGTCAGATTGTCCGTTAACTGTCCGTTGATTTCCCATAGCCCAAGATAATGTATTTTCAACAAAGAAAAAATATTTTGTCAGTTGTGAAAAATCCAGTAGGAAGCTGTTTATATGTGTTTGTCCTTGGATGGGATACACATGTAGAGAAAATGGATTGAAAACAAAATTCCCTATACAGTCACAGACTGTGTTTTTAATGCCCCTCTCTTTGTTTCCTCTCTGCAGAAGTACGTAGGCAAAAATTTTTACGGGAGCAAGACGGTTTCTGACTTTGTGAGGACTGGAGGAGAAACCTACAATCTTCTGTTCAACTGTCATGTAGCTTCAGCCTACATGATGCTTCAGTAGACATAAACGCCTCTGTTTCCTGAAGTTACAGCTGGTTTCCTCTCTGCTGAATAAAAGCTGAAACCTTACAGACTGTTGTGTGGGCTTTATTCCACCAGAGGGCTTCAGAGTCAAAGAAACACACATGAGGAGGATTATTTACTGTATTTATTTACAATTGTGCAATTATTTTACTGATTCTTTGTGTTTGGACAGGAGGAAGGCTTCAAGTCTTTCAGGAAGTCTTACAATAAAATCAAACTCACCCAGTGACATCGACTATCTAAATCGAAAGTAGTGTAAACATTTTAAAGTCCTCTGCTACTTCCTCTTGTCCCTTCAGTTGGAGAGTTTCTTTAAGACCCTTCAGGTGAGGTAGCTACCTGTAAGGCCACCGGGGACTGCTGCTACCTTCGACATACATCGACATTTTTCTGACTTGCCAGATATGTTAATTAATATTTTCTCATTATGTTGAGAAAATGTGATTAAGGCAACATTAAGTTTCCTTCAAGTCATATTTGCTGTTGCAGTTTAATAAATTGTTAATGTAATTTATAGGAGACAATAATTTTAAGGACTTTAATGAGATAATTTGACTTTTTTGAGGAAAAATCATTAGACACAAATTATTATTCCAAGCAGAGTATTTTTTTTTCACATATCTTACGATATGTCTGGTGATAGTTCAGAACAAAGCTGCTCATTATGCTGTTTATTGTTCTTATAGGACACATTTTACAAATTACAAATGTCATTTATTGAATAAGGATTTGTTCACACTATCTTAGTGTGTCCAGGTAGGTTTTTTAATAGGACATGTTTTGCAAATTTGATGGAGCGTGGGTCCAATTATGCTATTAATCAAATAAGATTAATGCCAAACATTTTCTTGAAAGAATTTTTAACAAATTTAAATGCAAATAAAATTAATGTCCATAATACTTTCATTCTTTTATTTTTCATACTAATGTTAGATTAATATTTCACAGCAATAAATAAAGACAATAAAACAGCCTCACATTCAACCAGAGGAGGAGTAAATGTACCATGAAAATACAATAAGAAAGTCAAACATTACATATGTCGTTCATCAATATTTTTAATACACCTGCTACCATTCTGTTAATGCCACAGTATATTTATATCTGATACTAATCTCTTGTACTTGCTTTTTGAATTTTTTTCATTTCAAAAATGTAAGTACAGATAATTAGTATATTTTTTTATTAAGGTTTTCTGTATTCTGCAGACACAATATATAACAAATTTGGCATTTCATTTAACCGATATTTCATTCGGATTCATCTCCAGTGACACTTCCTGCAGCAACATGATGAACTTCAGGTCTGATTGAAGAGGAAATTCATTGTTTGCAGATTCTGGCGAAACGCCCACAGCAGAGACATGATGAGGAGGAGGATCAGGGGGGAGGCAGTGGTGGCGGTGTCCCCCCTCTAATATCCAAATTGTGGCAACGTGGGGAATTTCAGGAATTACCTAATCCAGCCAAACATGAGCTTTGACCAGATCAAATTTGCCTGCTTCAGGCTGCAGTTTAAACTGTAAACTGGTCAAACAGAGGATAACATAGAATAAAGTTCTTCAGTTGCTGCCATGTTGTGCAAATGAAGAAAACACAAGATTTACATTTTTGTTTTATGATGTACTGTAGAACTGAACATGCTAATGCTAGTCAGTCACAATGCTCTCAAAGCAACTAGTTTGCTAACTAGTTATCTAGCTCTGAAGACACTAATGTGTTGTTATTGTCTTATAACTGTTATCAAGGTTAAAGGTACCATGTGGCATTTTGACCACTAATAGCACTATAGAGCAATGTTTGAGTTGGTCCTCGTTTTGTTTATATCACTTACCTGCACAAGAATCCACATGTACACACAAGCAGGTGACATTGAACACACTTGCTGAGCATTTCACGTTATTCCACTGATCTACTGCAATGCAATGCAATGTAATGCAAAAAGACATGCAGCAATATCAGCAAAAGCAAGGAAGAAGCAGAATGCAAGCTACTAAACATGGATGTAAACAATGCAGAATTTGAAATATTAAAAAAAATCTGCTTTAAAAATATTTCATTTTTTAAGGAAATGCATAAAATGTGTTTGTTAAGACCTCAAGGATTGACACAATGAGTTTAGGTGAGAAACGCTGGATGCAAAAATTAACAGAGGGCTCATTTAAACCGTCAATAACTGATGTTTTGTTCAATAGTTTTCATCAGAAACATGTAGTAAACAACATATCATCAGCTTTTAAGTTGACATGTTGAACTTGTTAGCAAACAGTTGCTTATTTCCACATCCAGCAGTTACAGAGCAACATTATCATTCATTTGGAGTCGTGTTTCTGTCCACCTGGTGAATGTAAGTCCAATATTTACTCTCTTTTCGCTCTGTTTTTGCTCTCTACCAACTCCTGAGGGAAATATCTGGCTCTTTAGCCGCTAAATGCTCCACTATGTTCACCAGCTAGTCTACAGCTAACTGTGTCTGTTTGCCATTTGGAGCTGAGCAGGTAGTGTACAGTGGCTTTTTACAGCTTTTTCTCTGAAAACAACGCTATGAGACGCTGAGAGTGAACCAAAACAGTAAAGTTGCAGCCGGACAGATAAACAATGAGCTGAAACTCACTACAAAGCTCCATAAAGCCGAGAGGAGCTGCAGAGTCTCTGATAATTCTCTGTAGGTTCATCACTATGAGCCACGACCAACATATTACACACTGACAGATCGGACTGTGGAGTTATGAAAATATTGATAATAGCTGCTTTAAGTAAAAGAAAACTCTGGTTCTCCATTCATTCAAGGGTTAGCACTGTTTGGCCAATGGCACAAATTCACAAGTTCACCAGAATTGAACTTGACACCACAGAGGATAAAGGAGGATAAAGATAATTTTTTTTTTTTTAAATTTTGCACAAGATATCAGATCCATCTTGTTCGCAGAAATTATCTTGTGCACACAAGATTAAAAAAAAAAACTTTCAGGACTTTCGGGGCTCGGTATTACATAAACAATTTGCATGGATTCACTTTGCCCCCAGGAGTAAATCCACTGATCGCTGCGTTTCCACTGAAGTGAATTAATTTTGGAGACCACAAATGTCTTGTTGTGAAGTGTGTTTACCATTGTGTTAAAATCACTGAAATGTTCATCTGAGACATACTAAATGTAGCATAACAATAGCACAAGTAACTAAAAATGGTTTTACCTGGCCAAGTCAGACTATAATTCAGTAAAACAAAACAGAAAAGCACTTATTTCAAAAGTTGGGACATGTATAAAAACTTGACTTTGTGGGGAGAAATTGGGGGTTTTCCTATTCACTTCAATAATCTGAGTTTTACTACAGCAGCATCTAGTGGACATGTGAGGAACTGCAGCTCAACACAACTCTGATTGGCCAACAGAACAACTTAATAACCCCTCTGAAAGAGTTGTGAAAATGCATTCTGGGAAATGTAGGAAAATACCACAAGAACGTAAAGAAGTCCTTTAAACCCAACTTTTATGTAGAAATTTTAGATCTGCATGTTTTTCCTACCTGCTCTGATACTTTTTTTTTTTTAAACTTTGTGGAATTGATTCTCCCCAAAATGTCCCGTTATCAGCGCTGACGTGAAGAAATCTGGTGTGTTTACAGTCAGTGGTGTGTAAATAACAGATGCAGCCTGCCAGGTGACAAACACACATTAAATAGGACAGACAAATGATAACCATCCAAACAGGGAGGAGTGTCAGGACTCTATAAAATATCACCTAAATGTCTCGCTGAGCTGTGACTGAAGGCTTATTCTGAACCAAACCAGATTATAATCCATCATGTTTTCCTTCCATATGTTCCTCTACATGCTGGCTGTGACTCTGCTGACTGTTACTGCAGAGTCTTCATCTGGTGGTGAGTCATTCTGGAAAGGGGGGCTGTAAACTACTGTGTTGCTGTTGGATCCTCTCTGTGATGTTTCTGTTTGTAGAAAAACACAGTTTAAGTGAATCTGACTGAGCTGCTCCTTTGGCAGGAGGAGGCCGCCGCACCTACAACTATGACCTGTCTGGGTCAGACCTGACGAGACTCTATAACTCTCCAGTGTACCATGCTGAGAAGATGGAGAGGCCGGCGAAGGGAAGTTCGGGACCAATCAGCTACTCTGGAGTCCGGTCAGTCTACTTAACTTTTTGAGGCACTTGGCCTTTGGATGAGCAAATTTACCTTTAACATGTCCAGGCACAAAAGTCACTTGTCCAGGTAAAAATAACAAAGTGGATATATTTAACTTTCACCTCAAGAATCATTTTCATATTCATTCAGATTGTATATAACAATAGAGGCTGTGCAGAGCGATACCAGTGAATGTTCAGATAAGCCTACATCAATGTGCAAACTAATAAAATGTTGCTAATAAATCAGCAGTTATTAAAATGTGTAAACTGTCTTGTTAAGGCAGACAAGCAATCATCATCACATTTATTCACTTTACATGGAGCTTAAGTTAATACCGAATTATGTTAAATGTTTGTCAAACGATCTTTTAGAAGGAGCAGATGTTTACCAGTAATCTCGGCTCTGTTAAATTGAAAAATATGTTAATGGCGGTTTTCCTCCGACAGCAGGAAACAGCTGAAGACTTTATCTGATGATATTTTACTACATTTAACCAATAAAAATGTTTACTGCTACACATCGATTCAATGCAGGATGTTTACTTTAAGTTATTTAACAAAACATTTTAAAGCCACAAAAATAATCAAAATATTTTTTCAATCAGTTGTTAGTAAGCATGTGACTGTAGGCCAAACTACAGAGTAAAAACTGGCATGTTTGTGTTCCTGCCTCATCGCCAGTCATCTAAATTGTAAATGAACTTATCAAACAGACTTTTCACAATTCTTTCAGTTCTTCTGATAAATTCAGTGTCATGTTTGACAAAGCAGAACTCTGATTTAATAAAATCACGTTATAAAAATTGCGTGGATATTCTGACGATGAATGTCAAACAGTAGCATTACACATATTGCTGTAGAGCAGAAGAGCTGTTAAAGTTAAATATCAGTTGAAATGAAACATTTTTCTTTAGGGGTCATACAAAGTCATACACTATATGTTAATAGAGCCTGGAAAGCAGTAAGGACAGTAGTCACTGAACTCCAACTCCAGTGTGTATATTCGGACTATGGATTATGGGCTTTTGGTCCAGTGGGACATTTTTCAAACTATTGAGGTTTTGGAATAATGGGCTGTCGGATCAGTGGACAGTCCCTGTGAATTACACAGCTGCTAATGCTAACTAGCTAATCTCACTTGTCAGCAAAGTTGGGTTGCTCCCAGCAGACGCCACAGAACATTACACCTTCCTTGTAATGCACTCAGTCAAATTCATTTCTCCAGTAATAAACTGGTGGTGTAACAGTGCGTGTATTTGTCCTTCACGGTACAGACATCACAGTTTGGTGCATGCAAAATATGCGGGAAGAATATGCTCTGTGACCCAAACAATTACTTTCGAAATAATAATATTAATTCTAGTCTGCAAGTTCCACCTGGAACATTTTGGCAGCCCACCAAACATTTATAGCAATTATACCATTATTAATCCTAATTGGACTAATGTGTAATTAAAACAAAACACCTTTAAACATCTTCAAACTGTTTTTTGTTTCCCAGAGTGACACTGGAAGATGGTTCTCTGTGGCTCATCCATAAAGGAGGTAGAGTTGGGAAAGACTCTCGGACAGTTGTGACTGATGCTCGACACATGAGTTCAGCCTGGCAGGTAAACTCGTAAAATCCCTGTAAAACCACAAGAAAGTACAATATTTCCCTCTGAAATGTAACAGAGAGGAAATATTAACTAACATACAATGGAAATACTCAAGTAAAGTACACCAATGCTTATTTTGCAGGATAAAAAATCATTAATTTTGGATTTAGACTGGAGGTGTTTGTTTTAATCTTCCGCCACTCTTTGTGTTTTCTCTCTGCAGTCCATCAGTACCAGAGAATTTGAGGGTACAAAGACTGTTGCAGACTTTGTGAGCGCTGGCGACTCTGGCTACGACCTCTTCTCGGATAACTGGGATGTTGTCAAATGATTGATCAGTAATCATAAACTTTTTGTTTTCTGAAAGGTTGAAGTTACAGTTAGTTTCTTCTCCAATGAACTGGACAATAAAGGTGAAACCTCACATGGTGTCGTACTTTTCATTCCACTGGAGGGCTCCGGACTCCGATACAGACATGAAGAAAACAAATTACTGTATTTAAAGGGAAAATCCTCCTGATATTTATCGAATTTCTCAAACTCTAAGGACCAACTGAGTGTGATCAAAAAGACACATTTAACAAGTGACTTTTTCCTACTTACAGCCAAGTGTAAAGGTACAGCCAATCGCAGATAAGGATTGACCTCTCATTTGCCATATTGTATATTCTTAAATGAACATGTGAAATTTAATATGTATAAATATATCAGTGTGGATGAAATAACAGGAAATTGTGTGAAATAGAAACTAAATTGCCATTCTGCTGTTGGTAGATGAGGCACATCAAGAGAAATCAGATAATCACGAAAAGTTTGTTCCACACTGACACGTGCAGATCAATGAAGATGATCAGAAAGTGATTGATAATCAAATCTGCGCAGATTTATTCTTTTTGTTTGATAATCTCTATTACTGCATAAAGATGTGGAGGTATACCTTTTTTACCACAATAAAACATTCCAACCTTTTTTCATCCCCATCATTACTGTGATTATTGTTGTTTTCAGTGAACACTGTGATTTTATTTTGCCACAAGGAAAACGCTTCTACTGGTCACACAGACGCAGAAGAACCAGAGAACCAGAGAACCAAAGAAGCAGGGTCCTACTACTCTGGACATGACTTTCTATATTAGCATCAGTTGTAAACCCACTTAAGTGCTGCTAAGTTACAGGTGTTTAGTTGTAAAGTTCAGTGAGAGTCTAAACTCTCTGCGTCAAGATCACGCAGATCATGTTCTTCCTCACTGTCATCTTCAGCTCTGCTGCTGTTTGTTGGTAATTTGCGGCGCAACAGTTCAACAAGCCCACAGTTCGGTTTGTATTGTGGTTTTTGGGTCACGGTTTTGGTTTTTGTTTTTGTTTGGAAGAAAAACATTACCATTTATTGTGTATATGAAATTAACAAATGTTAAACATAAAGATACGTACCTGACATGTCAAGCAATGCCTACAGATGGTCTCTTTTTTATTGAGGACCTTTGTTCCTTCGCTATTAAGTCAACGCTCAATCCAAATGTTCCTTAACAGTTGACTTAAAAGATAATGGTGCATCTTCAAACTTACGTTTTCTCCTCTACGTGCCATCTCCTCTCCTCACTGTATTCTTGCCCTTAGCAGGAAACAGCTTATATTTGTTTGTCTGTGGATGGGATACACAGGTTGAGACGGTGGATTAAAAACAAAATGTTTGACCACACAAAGTTCTATATACAGTCACCTGTATAGACTAAAGCACAGACTTGATGTGTTTTTAATCCTCCTCTCTTTGTGTTTCCTCTCTGCAGAAGATTATAGCCAGAGATTTTAATGGGTGAAAGAAGGTTTCTGACTTTGTGAAGACTGGAGGAGAAACCTACAATCTTCTGTTCAACTGTCACATAGTTTCAGGCTTCATGTTGCTTCAATAAACATCAACGCTGTTTCCTGAAGTTACAGCTGGTTTCCTCTCTGCTGAATAAAAGCTGAAACCTCACAGAGCGTCATGTTGGTTTTATTCCACCAGAGGACTCTAGAGTCAAAGAAACACATGAGGAGGATTATTTACTGTATACATTTACAATTGTGCAATTATTTTACTGATTCTTGGTGTTTAAACAGGAGGAAGATTTCAAGTCTTTCAGGAAGTCTTACAATCAAATCAAACGCACAAAAGGCATCAGCTGTCTCAATGTAAAGTTGTGTAAACATTTAAAGTACTCCACTTCTTAAAAAGGTGTGTTTCTTCTTGTTTGTTCCCTCAGTTAGAGAGTTTCTTTAAGGCCCTTCAGGTGAGGTAGCTACTTGTAAGACCACCAGCGGCTGCTGCTACCTTCAACATACATCAACAGAAATATTAAATGTCTCTAACACAGACCTTCACTATCAACATTTTTCTGACTCACCAGATATATTAATTAACATTTTTTCATTATGTTGAGAGAAAATGTGATTCAGGCAACATTCATATTCAACTTCAAGTCATATTTACTGTTGCATTTTAATAGTATATTAATGTAATTTATAGGAGACAATAATTTTAAGGATTTTAATGAGATAATTTGACTTACTTGTGGAAAAACCATATCAGACACTAATTATTATTCCAAGCAGAGTATTTTTTTCACATATTTTACAACATGTCTGTTGCGTATTATGTAGTTTGTTGTTCTTATAGGACACATATTACAAATTACAAATATAACTCATTAAATAAGGATTTGTGCACAGTATCTTAGTGTGTCCGGGTAGGTTTTTATGTAGGACATGTTTTGCAAATTTGTTGGAATGTAGGTGCAATTATGTTATTAATGAAATAAGATTAATGACATACATTTTCTTGACGGAAAATTCAATGTTAAATTCAAGTTGAGTGTCTCATTTTCTATTTAAAGCACCAAAAAGTTTGACTAAAGGTTCAGTCCCAAAACACAATCAAAACCTGGAACTGTGTTGTTCCAGGTAATCAGTTTTTGTTGGAAAAAAACATGTTGGGCACAAACTATTATTTGTATTGGCAAATTATTTCTGTGTCTTTAAACACGTCTTGAGGGGAGCTTTTTAAAATTGATCCTTTTCTAATATTAAGCATCAGACAAACCTCTCCTCATGATCTACATCTGATCATTTATGACCATTATTAACATATTTTCTGTCTCATCTGTGTTTCTAACTGACAGTATTTGCAGGATGTTCGCCCAGTAACCTGCCAGAGATCATTAACTCCACTTTCTCCTTCTTTGCTCTCATTTCTTCTGTTCGTTCTTGTCGGCTTTTCACCCTTTTTTCTGTTGTGGCGTTAATCTGCATTCACCTCCCATCAGGAATGTTTGTGCACAAGAACAGATGGCCAGTTGAAGGTGTGTAATCAGTTGTGATGACACGCTGCCAGAGATTATGTCACCGCGCTGCCATGTTTCAATGCAAAGATTACGCAATTCACACGAGTTCACTGTATGTGAGCAGAACTCAGTGTTTCTCCACGTGATGTGAATCCTGATCTTTACTGACTGGTTTAGCTGTCAGAGGCTGCGAAAAGTCAATTAAACTGTTGTTAATTTAATTACAGGAATTCAGAGTTTTCTTCGTATATATCCACAAAGGATCAAATATATTTAATAATGAGTGTTAAACCTTTTTCACTCTTCCTTCTCTCGTGTATTAGAGGCCTGTATAACATCTGTATCATGTTATTCCAGCTTCTCCTTGAAGTTTACAGAGTAAATATTCAAACTAAAGGATACACTTGTACATAAAGATTGTGGATGTCTTGTGCATCATTTTAAACTAAACCTTTAAACCCAGCAGGACTGTCATTCAGTTTGTGTGTAAAATCTTTCTTAAATTATGTATTATATATATTAATGGTGATTTACAAAATTAGGTTGCACCATTAAAACTTAAGAAATCTAGTGAACACTTTCTATCTGCAGACCTGGAGATGTGTTTTAGATTTGGTATTCATGCCGTTTACAGCTTAGCAACAGTTCCACCTGCAGTTAGTAGCTGTAAATATTTAGTAAAAACTAATCTATTCGTTCCTTAGTAACACTGACTTTATAACCAGGTGAAGTTTGGACTTATGAACAGCTGCTGTAACTGAATCCTGAAGTCAGAACCACAGACACAAACTGTAATTACACTTTTATGATTTACTTTTCCTACTTCTACCTTAGTACAACCTGCAACAGTTGTTTTTTATCTGAATTATATGAGGTACTTTATCTGTCACATTTCAATCTGTTTAATGTTCTGGAAGTTGCTGCAGTATATTAATGCTGGATAGTCATCTTTAGTCATGCTAGTAGCACGGCTCTATGTATGGTGATGTTGGTCAGTCAGTCGCTTCACCACTTTGACTGAAATATCTCAACATCTGCTTGATGGATTGATGTGAAATTTTGTACAAACATTCATGTTGCTCAGAGGATGAATCCTGCTGATTCTGGTGATACTCTGACTTTTCCTGTAGCGCCACCATGAGGTTAATTTTTTTTCTTCTTTATTTAAATATCTCAACAATTATTGGATGGATGGCTGTGAAATTCAATTCAGAGGATGAATTACAGTAACTTTGATCTCCTAACTTTTCCTCAAACACTACATGTTAAACATTATTCCTGCTAAACATCAACAATCTAACATTATCATTGTGAGCATGTTAGCATGTAGCTCAAATACAGGCTCACATCCTTATGATGTGAAATATATTCTGCTGAATAATATCTACCATCTCTGAAAAATACATGACAGATGAAAATAAAATTAAAATCCGTAATAATTTCATTCTTTTATTTTTTATAATAATGTTAGATTAATATTTCACAGCAATAAATAAAGACAATAAAACAGCCTCACATTCAACCAGAGGAGGCAAAAAGATAAGTAAATGTACCATGAAAATACAATAAGAAAGTCAAACATTACATATGTCATTCATCAATATTTTCAATACACCTGCTACCGTTCTGTTAATGTCACTGCATTTTTTTTTTACCTTCTTCGGTATATTTATATCTGATACTAATCTCTTGTACTTGCTTTTTGGATTTTTTTCATTTCAAAAATGTAAGTACAGATAATTAGTATACTTTTTCATTAAGGTTTCCTGTATTCTGCAAACACAATATATACAAAAGTGGGCATGTCATTACACATTTATTTCCAGTGACACTTCCTGCAGCAACATTATGAACGTCAGTTCAGAGCAGTTGAGGTCTGATTGAAGAGGAAATTCATTGTTCTGATTCTGGCGAAACGCCCACAGCAGAGACGTGATGAGGAGGAGGATGTGGTGGGGAGGTGGTGGTGGTGGTGTCCGCCCTCTGAAGACCACATCCCATAATGAGTGAGGTCAGGCTCCTGCGTCAGGTCTTTGTGAATGAAACACTGTGACGCCTCACTGAGTTTCTGCACGGTCGGTCAGCAGCAACGCAGAAACTGTGGGGTCAGAGCGGACGAGGATTGTAAAACACAGTTTATGTCATGTGCAACCATCTAGCTACTCCACCAGAGTTATACTGACGGAATTCACATCTTCTTTTGAGTTTAAAACTGATATAAATGTATACGAGAAATAATTCAGAGTAAACCTGCTTCTGTGTTGTTTGGAATAATTTGTATATTAGGTAGAGGCTGGAAAAAGATTTGTTTTTGTTTCAAATAAGGTGCAACAGATGTCATCATGTTATATCAGCGATTGTAAAATATAAGTTAAATATTGACCCTCTTTGTTCCTCCTGTCACCACACAGATGATACAATAACTCCTCTTTTTTTGGACTGAACCTTTAGTCAAACTTTTTGGTGTGACGGTAATAATTTTTTATAGAGAATATTAGACACAAAATTCAAATTTAAAATTGAATCTATTTTATTTGGTGCTTTGCTTTGTTTTTGAAATGTCTATCAAGAAAATGTTGAATGTCATTAATCTTATTTCTTTATTAGCAAAATTGCACATATACTGCAGCAAATGTGCAAAACATGTCCTGCCTGGACATACTGAAATAGTGCACAAGCTTAATGTGATGAAGTCTATTTGTAATTTATAACATGTTCTATAAGAACAGCACCAACTGTCTCCAGACATTTTGTAAGATTTGTGAAAAAAATACTCTGCTTGGAATAATAATTTGTGTCTAATTAGTTTTTTCCACAAAAAAGTCCAATTATCTCATTAAAATCCTTAAAATCCTTGTTGAAAACTCTAGAATCTCTGAATCTGTAAATATTGTTGATTTCTAAAGTTTTCCTGCTAGAGACCAGATGTCTCCTCAGTGTTTGTGCACTGGAGGCTTCAAGTTTCCACATCACACTTGTTTAAGTTGCATACTGAACCATGATTGGCTCCAAACTAGTTGTGATGTCATAGATCCTGCAGGTACATCCAGGTGTTAAACTGAAATTTAAGGTGAGCACAGAGAAAATGTGAAAACAAACTCTGCACAACATCCAAGTGGAGAGAGACTTTAATCTGAGTGTTGGATGCATTCGACCAAACTATGGAACAGCAGTCAAGATGTGATGAGAGTAATGACACAATTACCTGTTGCCTCACATTTAATGGGAATCTGGAGCCTCTCCTGTGATGTATTATCATTTGTGCTCCACCTCAAACTTACAATGCCTTGTTCTGTTGTAGGAATGGTTACATTTTATAATTTCTTTTTTAAAGATCAGCTTCTATAAAGTATCTTGGTTATGTGTTGGACATGTAAACACCTGATGCAAGTTTCTGATCGTTCTCTGTTGGTGCAGAAATGAGGCTTAGATGTATATATATATATATATCTGCTGCAGTCTTGTTAAGGAGATAAATTCTACAACAGCCAGCTGCGTTGGCTAACGGAAGGAGCTATCTACTGCTGCTACTCTGCCTTACAGTGGAGAGAATTGAAGATGAATTCTGGAAACTATCATTGGACCAACACGATGTCAATATTGCATTCTGGTTGTTGATTGGTTAGGGAGGCCATCCTCCCTTGGAGCATCATTTTACGTGTCTCTTCCAAAGAAGAGAGAAAAAATATGTTGTAAATAATACTGAGATTTGGTTAATTTCAACCAAATATTCTTTTTTATATTTTGATCTCCCTCTTGCCTCCCAAAAAATAGAGGATCAACCTCCTCTGCCTCTATGGACCAGCCTCCACATTCTCCTGTCAGTTGGAGAGGAGAATGTTAAAGTACTCTTTGTGTGAAATCTCCTCATAAATCCCATGACTTTGGCCAAATCTTACATTAAAAATAATATTTTTTGTAGGAAATTTTGTTGCAAATCAATTGATACAGTTTTGAAAGTGGTCAGACTTATAGTTTAGACATCAGAAACCTCTGTTTGACACAAAGGTCATAGCTCCCCATAGCTTTACATTGTAAGGGTACTGTAGCACTGCAAATTTCGGGGCTCATAAAATCCAAACCGTTCAAGTTATTACAAAGTTTTTAACAACTTTTTTTCAGCACAGTGTCATAAGTCATGTATCAAAGTTTGAAGTCGATGCCATTAACACCCTCGAAGGAGATAGCGTTTGTTTGGAGGCCAAAATTGAGGCAAAGTCTTATTTTGAAAGGCTAATTGCGGACTTCTTTTTGGATTTAGGTCAGGGGTGTCAGCGTATGATTTGTAGGTTTTGATGAGACAAATAATTGAGTTTTTCTCTCTACGACATTCCTACGGGCCGTGGCGGCCATTTTAGTTAAATAGGTGGCGCTAGAGAGCACATTTTAGCACTGGGGGCTAATTTTTACATTTTATCAAATTTTTCACCAGACCTGATGTGCGTGCCAAAGTCGGTGTGTTTTTGAGCATGTTTATCAGGTCAAATTTAGGTCTGATGTCCCGCAATAATAAAGGAACAAACACACGAAATACAGGTGGATTTATTGATTGGTTCCTTCCAATCAGTGCTCAGGCCCTAATAACAAAAGAAAGAAAGAAAGAAAGAAAGAAACAAACAAACAAACAAACACACTGTTTTACAGTCGTCCTCTGTCTTTTGGGCTCGGTTCCTAATAATATATCAGTCAGAGGGATCAAAGCACTACTTTTACTGCAGTGCTTTAACTACATCAAGCTCATAATACTTATGTACTTTTACTGTAGTAGGATTTTTCATGGCAGGACTTTTACTTGTAATGGAGTATTTTTACATTGTTGTATTAGTACTTTTACTTAAGTAAAAGATCTGAATACTTCTTTTATCACTGCACATTTAAACCAAAACCAGAAAACAAAAAAGGAAATTCTACATCCTTATTATCATATATAAAATAATAACATTATGTGGACTATAAAGACAGATGTATTTAGAACAAAAACACATTTCTTACCAAGAAGCACTTTAGCACTAGCACTTTAATATCCTAAATGTAAAGGTGTAATGAAAACAAAAACAAGATTTTTAATCCTATTTCCACGTTTATTTGTATACAAATACAAATAATTTCTCTGCCTCAACAAATACAAATAAAAAAACAAATACAAATACAAATATTGGGCTCTGTGCACATCCCTATATACACACACACACTGTAAAAGGTCATCGTCCATCATGCTGAGACTCAGTCCAATGGTTCCCCAAGAATAGTACAGGCCAGGCCAACAACAACTTCTGCCAGGCTAAAAAAATATTTTTTAATGCCAAAAATAATGCCAAATATCCATTCATTCAGAAATCAATAGCGTCTCAGAGCCTCTGAGCAGTGCTGTTCCGAATTGTGAGTCAACCTCTGTGTTGTTGCCTATGAAACTCTTGGTAGCGTAGCTCCTTTTAAGGAATATGGCAGTGCGTAAAACGTGGCGAGTGGCAGAAAAGTGACGGTGAATGCGAGCGCAGCAGAGGAAAAGGTTAACAGTAAGTTGTCAGTCTGGCAGTAAATGTACAGTATAGAATACAGTGAGTCAGTCAATGAATGTTGCAGCTTGTCAAGACCCAAAGTCACGTCAACAGAGAAATAGAAAACGGAGAAATGTGTGGCCGCTGAGTCACTGGCAACCTCTTACCAGAAACAGAACCACCTGTGAAGTTTGTCAGTTCAGAGTGACTGAAGCCACGTCTCTTTCAAATCCTGTTTTCTTTATCGCTCTTCCTCTTGGCGTAAACTCCCCCTCCTTCTTCTTCTTCCCTTTTTCTCGCCTCAGTGGTTCAGGATCAGGGGTGGAAGTCTTCGTCCTCTAGAGTGAAACAGCCGCGGTGTTTTCCCTCTCAGTGTTTTTGTGTCTTTGCTGCAGATAAGAGAAAACACCTGCTCCCTTTCAGTTTGTCTTCTCTCCTTCAGCTGGTGGTGCACAGAGTCTGGTAGCTTCTCTTCTTCTGTGATCGCAGCAGAGGTGTCTGAGTGTCCACGTCTCGAGATAAAACTGTCCTGCCGGCTCTGCGGAGAAGTCCACACGTCCATCCGTAAACCAGACAGTTGAGGAAACCCTGAGAGGCCGAGGTGAAAGCCTGAGGGCAGAAAACACGTCACAGCTGAGACAGAAAATAATAAAGCAGCAACACATTTCAGCACATTTTAAAGGATTGTTTCAGCTGTGCAGCACGGTGGTGGAAGAAGTATTCACATCCTTTATTTGTTTTCTTTAGTAAGTAAAAGTACCAATACAGCAATACAAAAATACTCCATTACAAGTAAAACTTAAGTACAGCACTTGTATGAATTTTATATTACTTTCCACCACTGGTTCTGCATGTTGTTACCAAACTTTTTTGTCTTGTGACCTTGTGACCTCTCATCATAAGTCAAATATGTCTCTGAGATGTGAGCAGTTCAATCAAAGAGTGCTGCTGCTTCTCAGTTTGATCATTTTAATAGATAATAGAGGTAAAAAAAAATATCTGAAAAATAATAGCAGTTTGTGTAGCTGAAGTACTTTTTCTTCCTTTCTTCTTTTTAAACTTGATAATCATCTTGTGACCCATCAGATTCACTCAGAAGAACTCAGCACTCAAAGTAGGATATTTGGCCTCTAAAAGCTGCGTATATGTGAAACTTCAGTGTGATGCTTTTAGGGACCAAAATTCATACTTGTAACTTGTTTGTGTTTATTCACTGTGTGCAGCTTTGGTGCCAAGTTTAGTTAATGGCACAAAAGTGAAATTTTATAGGTTTGTTCAGACCACAGGACGAGTTATCACAGTTTTACTGACTGTGATAAACAACGAAAGGCTTTGAAATTCAGACACTTCCTCAGTCCTGCCGCACGCTGACCTGTGATATGTAGAGGACGACCCCGGCCTCGCCCTGAGCTGCGGAGGGCTTCACCAACCGCATGAACGCCAGACCAACCGCTGAGGAGACAACAGACACAGATTTACATTTAAGAAACTGACATAACTCCTGTCTCTGCTGTCCAGTAACCATAGTGATCTGTAAACAAGAGGACAAACCTGGACCCCAGCAGAGGACGAAAATCATCGGGTACAGGAGCATCCGCCGGTCAAACACACGGAAAGAGGCCCGCTGCTGGTTGCCTAGGTAACCATTTGATGTCACAACACGCCGGTAGATACGACGGGCTTTTCCCATGAGCACCTGGTGCAGGAGAGGAGATTTATTTATTTAGAAATTAAGCTGCGAGTGAAGTCACTGATCACTGTTTGGTTTGTAGCACCAAACTCCATAAATAAAAAAGCAAAAATAAGAGAGTTGTCGTTTTTACACGCCAAACTGTTTTTTTTGTTTGGACAGTCAAAAAAATATTTTTTATAACAAAACTTAATTATTTGATATGTGCACATAAATATTGACATATAAAAACACACCTTTACCTGTATACGCTCATCTATACATTAATTTAAAGTAAACAAATGTTCGGTCAGGAGAGGAAGGAAGTTAAAATCTGATACAAAGACTGAAAAACTCAAACAATAAGAAATAAAGGAGATAAGGAGTAAAACATTTTAAAACAGCAATACAATAGAATAACTGATTAAATAAAAATAAATAAAGGTCATAGAACACTCTAATCAAAATCTGATTGATCTAATAATTATTATATTATTATTTGAAGAAGCGTTACAGGAAGTCTTGTCACACTGCTCTCCTCATAAATCACAGGAGACATGTTTGATCTCAGATGAACATGTAAACTCAGACTGACTCGGCATGTAAAGACGTGGTCTAGTGTGATAACTCACAGGAAACTGCACATTTTTGCTTGTGATACTTGTGTCATGCTCAAATTAATCTGTAAAGCACCTTTCATTCCACACTTCAACGTCTTTACAGATAACTGACAAGCTAATAAGACAGAACAAACACAAACAGCAAAAAGAATTTGACACTAATGTGTAAAACTTTTATAAACTCACCATGATGCCGATCAGTGTGAGGGAGAAGGTGGTGAGGAAGATGGAGATGCAGTAGGTGTGCAGCAGGCTGCAGGCTCTGATTGGCTGCTGGTGCTCTGAGGTCAGGTACAGCGCTCCGGTGTGCATCAGCAGACACCTGATGGTACGGTGCACGATGAGGGACAAAACAAAAATGATCAAGTATTGTTTAAAGTCATTTTTAAACATTTTTGCCTTCATTTTGCTGTTGGAGCCTGCAGAGACTCACCTGTAGGGCTGACTGAAGTTGGTTTGGCATTGGCTGATGTTTCCTTGTATAAACACTGGTGTCATCAGCAGGACAGGAAACACACTGCAAACACACAGAGGACATTTAATCACTATTCCTCCTCAAAATGTTTAAATGTTTTTCAGACTGAACTCTGGTACAGAAGAGGATTAAATTTGTTTTTCTATTTTTAAACAGGAAAATAAAATTCACACTGCTTCCTTCAGAGTTACTAAACACGTTGATACGCACCCTGAAAGCAGCGCAGTGATTTTGCCGGCGGTGCTCACTCTGTTGGAAAACTGGGGAGGAAAACAGACAGGAAAAATATTCAGACATGAACAAAAGGAACCAATCAATAAAGTTTTCTAAGGAATCAGTTTGGTAACTGGTGGATGGACACAGACTCTAAATTCAATTCAATTCTTTCTTTGTATATTTGCAAACATAAACCTCCTTCAAATAATGTGTTCAAAATCAACCTGAGCTTCCAGAAAAACATTTTCTTGGTTGTACTGAGTGATGTTTTTATATTAATCTTATTATAAATATTAATACATTTAGAGTGTCTCTAAAACACTACTTTTCTTTGACAGTGTATATAACAAATACAAATAACGATGCTTGAAATTATCTTAAGCTTTGGGAAAGTTCACTGTAGCTAAGAACTAGTAAGAAATGTGTTTTTGTTAAAAGTAAATAGTCTTTATATTCCACATAATGTTATAATTTTGTATATGACAATGAGGAAATAAAATTTCCTTTTTGGCTTAAATGTGCTGCAGTAAAAGAAATACTCAGATCTTTTACTGCAGTAAAAGTACCAATACAGCAATGTAAAAATACTCCATTACAAGTAAGAAAAACAAAGTTCTGATACACAAATCTGTTTTCAGTTTTTGGACTTTTTCTCTAATCTTTAAATTTTTGCTGAAATATTGGATCATTTGAACATTTATTGAAATGAAAGCATATGAGAAGTTTAGAGGGAAAAATCACTATTTGGTGGAGCTGTTAACAACTCATAGACATGTGAAATGTGACCCCGACTACACACTGCTTTTTGTAAGATGTCAAAAGCCAAAAAGGTTGGAAACCACTGGTTTCATCTTTAACAATGTGTTGTATTTTAAAAGCTTGTTATATTATCCATTGTGTCAAATCTTCATCTGAAAAGTAACTAAAGCTGTCAAATAAATGTAGTGGAGTAGAAAGTGCAATATTTCCCTCTGAAATGTGGTGGAGTGGAAGTGTAAAGTAGCATCACATGGAAATACTCAAGTAAAGTACAAGTACCTAAAACTGTACTTAAATACATTACATGAGTAAATGTATTTAGCTACTTTCCACCACTGTAAATGTGTGGGTTTTATGTCTGATTTTGTGTGGTTTGTTCTTTGTATGTGTGTGGTTGTATTTAAAGTATTTAAAGTAAACTAAGAATGGATGCATGTTAGTTTGTACCTGTACAGGATATCCATCCATGCAGCTGTAGAACTTCTCCCTGATTCCTGTGTAGAGGTTCCACACGTAGTTGAGTGTGTAGAAGAAGGAGGTCATGTACAGAACCTGAAACAACAAAATCAGACAGCAGGTTTGTGAACATCGATCACTTTCACTGCACTTATTTCCTAAATGGGAACTCTCGTGTCACGTTTGCACTTTATGAGAAGAAACAAAAGGAGAGAACCATCAGCTGACCCGGAGGTCGGTGCTTCTGAACAATAAATGTAGGTCAGGATTGTTTTTCTGTCCCTCTTAACATCCAGTCTGAAGTTTGTCCTGGTTCTGCTGCTCTATTTCATCCTGGACTGACCCAGTTCAGATTGGTTCTGGACACCAGACAGTCGGGGTCACTTTAATTAGTGGATCTGTTTACTGTAGAATCATCTTCTGATGACTTTTAAAGGACCATTCTGGTGTTTTTGAGTGTTTAATTGATTAAATACAGCTCATATTTTGGGCAAAAATAAGTATAATGACTTCAACACTTGAGATTATTGTGGGCAAAAATAAACAAACAAATCTTCTGTACTATTTTGTGAAACACTTCATGCTGTAGCCAACCATGTCATATTTTAGAAGGATAATGAAGCTGAAATTGCTTTAATACTTAAAAACTGGAAAAAACCTACAAGTTCAGGATAAGAACAAACTCCGGTGTACCAAGACAACACAACACTCAAACTTCCCTGCCTTACTGTAGACTATTTAATGATCTGACATTTTGGTGGCAGTATGTCTTCTTCAGAGCTCCAAAGCACTTCTTTGCAAGTTATTACACTTGTTTTCTACCTAAAGTTAAACTTGACTTCTTGAGCAATAAAGAACACATCCACTGAGGTTCTGAGTATGATCTACAAAGAGGACAACTCATGTTTTATTTCAAAAAGTAAAAATGTAATCTTAAAAACGTATGGCATTCATGTGGTGTTGGAACAATCAGAAAAAGGAGTTCCCAACTGGGAAAATTCTCTTGAAAACCCCCTCATGTTGGAACAACAACTTGGAAAGTTGGTGAAAATTTTGATGCACGACCGAAAGTGGTCGTCATAAATGCAAAAATATGGTGGACGAAAGTAAATGTTTGGTTGATGGCATTTTTACTAATTCACGTACTGCATATCAATGTTTTGCTCGCATGCAATTTGTAAGATGGTATTAGGTTGTAACCATTAGTTGCTGTTGATGTAGAGTAACCTAGATTAGTTAGAAAAGTTATTTATTAGCATAAACCCTGATAACGAGTCAGGTAAAGCAATATTTTAGTGGTTTTAGGGAATGAACTGGTGCAGCAACAAGACTTAAAAGCTCATGAACACAATGAAGTCAGAAGAACAATAACCCAACTCGGGAAATGGGACCATTGGAGGAGCATGTGAATGCAGTATAAATCCCGATATGGGACCATAAGGAACAAAACGTATAATTATTAACACTAAAGCAGGATTTCAGAGACATAGAACAGGCTGTCAATGTCCACACATCCATCTGTGGCAATCCTCTGTTGACAGATATGAAGAGTGATCCAACTCTGTACCAAGACTTCCAATGAGCCTGATATAATGTCACATTTAACTGATTGAACCCAGGCCACCTGGCTGAAAACCAGGTATCCTGACCACTAGACCATATGGGACTTGGTTTCCGACATTGAGAGCAGCATTCTAGGTTGTAGTAACTTGTTAGGTTTGTTGATAAACCATTATGATGATCACAACTACAGTAAGGATGGTGGTCATAGCTGCCAGAAGATCATTAAATCACAGTCACAAGATAAAAACATCATATCCTGAGATAACTGACCTCACAAAGGGCGAGTAGAAACCCAAGAAAGCTGCTCTCAGGGCTTGAAACTAGGTCCCATATGGTCTAGCGGTCAGGATTCCTGGTTTTCACCCAGGCGGCCCGGGTTCAACTCCCGGTATGGGAACATGTATTCACCTGCATCTCCTTCAGTGTTTATTTGAAATTAATCTGCTAACTCACTGCTGTGATAAATTGCAGTTCCTCTCATGTCCACTATATGCTGCACTGGGAAAATTGTCTAGTGAACAGGAAAACCCCAAATTATCTCTACAAGTATAAAGTCAGTACATTGATTTCTGCAACGTTCAGCTGTCAAGAGGTATTTTCAGTTTTCTAACGTGTGTTTTTATGGAAATGTCGACATTTAAATTAATTAAAGGGATGTTATGACCAATAGATATTTTAACATAAAGCCTGAACATATTGTGTCCCATATGGTCTAGCAGTCAGGATTCCTGGTTTTCACCCAGGTGGCCTGGGCTCAACTCTTGGTATGGGAATGTTTGTTCGCTTGTGTCTTGTTTCATTTCAACACAAAAATTTCCATCTAAATTATATATTAATTACAAAACTACATGTTCATATGCTGGGTGTTGAAGCATCTAGTCAAACTGCACTTCAACACACTAAGTTTTAGCTGTTAGCTGTTCTTTATCTGAGGTTAAAGACCATAGAAGTACAGCTGATGTTCCCATACCAGGAGATGAACCTGGTCCACCTGGGTGAAAACTAGGAATACTGACTGCTAGACCACATGGAACCTGGTTTCAGATGCTGAGAGCAGCTTTCTTGGGTTGCTAATAACTTGTGAGGGCAGTTATCTCAGGATATGATGTTGTTATCTTCTAACTGTGATTTGATGATCTTCTGGCAGACATGTCCACTGTCCTCACTGTAGGTGTGACCTCATGATAATGCTTATCCTGGGATAACAGACCTAACAAGTTACTAGAACACAAGAATACTGCTCTCAGCATGTGAAACCAGGTCCCATATGGTCTAGCGGTCAGGATTCCTGGTTTTCACCCAGGCGGCCCGGGTTCAACTCCCGGTATGGGAACAAATCATATATTTACCCTTTATCTGTGTCCCTAAAATTCAGCACAAGAAAAGCTAACAGCTTGAATTAGCACTGAAGTGTGTTAAACAGTGGAACAAGATGCTTCACCTCCAAGATATTATTATCATAAATATTAATAAACCAAGAAAACTGCTCTCAGTGTCTGAAACCAGGTCCCATATGGTCTAGTGGTCAGGATACCTGGTTTTCACCCAGGTGGCCCGGGTTCGACTCCCGGTATGGGAACAGATCATGTATGTACCCTCTATCTGTACACATAAAATTCAGCACAAGAAAAGCTTGAGTTTAGTGCTGAAGGGTGTTAAACAGTGGGACTAGATGCTTCAGCTTCCAGTTTGGAAACAACCAGTCTAATGTAATTACTTACAGTAGAGCAGGACTTCAGTAGTAAAAGCAAAGTTAGCTGAGGTAGCAGGAACTTTAGAGGATTTATGAGAGAGTATTAGGACTCAGCATGAGACTAGATCAATACACTCTTCCCAAGACAACATGATCTTATTTATTTAACCACTCAATACCAACTTAAATGATTCTAGGTCATAATGAATTCATAGGAAATAAATACATGCTTGTAGATGTTCCCATAACGGGAGTTGAACCCAGGCCACCTGGGTGAAAAGAGGAATCCTGACCTAGAATCCTAGACCATATGGGACACAACAACAGTTTGAGATGGCTGCCAGAAGATTATGAAGTCATCATCCCAAAATAGCAGAGTCCTTTGCAACCCAGCAAGGTTGCTTTGAGAACCTGAAGCCAGGTCCCATATGGTCTAGCGGTCAGGATTCCTGGTTTTCACCCAGGTGGCCCGGGTTCAACTCCCGGTATGGGAACATGTATTCACCTGCATCTTCTTCTGTGTTTAATTAAAATTAAGCACTAAACTTCTCATCCCTTACACCCCTGTTCATTCTCTTAGTTCTGCAGACCAGCTGTTGCTCTCAGTTACCAGAGCGAGGCTTGAAACAGGGTAGAAGGGTATTTGCTGTTAGGGCTCCTCAGTTCACTGCTAGACCATATGGAACCTGTTTTCAGATGCTGAGAGCAGCTTACTTGGGTTGCTAATAACTTGTGAGGGCAGTTATCTCAGGATATGATGTTGTTATCTTGTGACTGTGATTTAATAATCTCCTCGCAGACATGTCCACTGTCCTCACTGTAGGTGTGACCTCATGATAATGCTTATCCTGGGATAACAGACCTAACAAGTTACTAGAACACAAGAATACTGCTCTCAGCATGTGAAACCAGGTCCCATATGGTCTAGCGGTCAGGATTCCTGGTTTTCACCCAGGCGGCCCGGGTTCAACTCCCGGTATGGGAACAAATCATATATTTACCCTCTATCTGTGTCCCTAAAATTCAGCACAAGAAAAGCTAACAGCTTGAATTAGCACTGAAGTGTGTTAAACAGTGGGACAAGATGCTTCACCTACAAGTTTGGAAACAACCAGTCTACTGTAATTACTTACAGTAGAGCAGGACTTCAGCAGTAAAAACGTAGTAAGCTGAGGTAGCAGGATCTTTAGAGGATTTATGAGACTACATGAATACACTGTTCTCAAGACTACATGTTCTTATGTATTTAAACACTCAAGAGCTACTTAAATGATTCTAGGTCATAATGAATTCATAGGAAATAAATACATGCTTGTAGATGTTCCCATACCGGGAGTTGAACCCGGGCCGCCTGGGTGAAAACCAGGAATCCTGACCGCTAGACCATATGGGACACCACGACAGTTCAATATGGCTGCCAGAAGATCATGAAGTCATCATCCCAAAATAGCAGAGTCCTTTGCAACCCATCAAATCTCCTCTGAGAATCTGAAACCAGGTCCCATATGGTCTAGCGGTCAGGATTCCTGGTTTTCACCCAGGCGGCCCGGGTTCAACTCCCGGTATGGGAAGATATGTTCACCTACATCTCTGTCAGTGTTTATTTGTAATTAAGCTGCAAACTCACTGCTGTGTTAAATTGCAGTTCCTCTCATGTCCACTAGAAGCTACTATAAGAAAACTGTCTTTGTTGAAGTGAACAGAAAAACCCCAAATTCTCTCAACAAGTATAAAGTCAGTACATGAGTTTCCACAACATTCTACTGTCAAGAGCTATTTTCACTTATCTAATGTGTGTTTTTATGGGAATGGTGACGCTTAAATTAATTAAAGAAATGTTATGACCAACAGATATTTTAACATTAAGCCAGAACATTTTGTGTCCCATATGGTCTAGCGGTAAGGATTCCTGGTTTTCACCCAGGCGGCCCGGGTTCAACTCCCGGTATGGGAACTGCTGCTCTTGTAAATATTTACGCTATAGCAGAATATCAGTTGTAAATTGTGTTAAAGTCAGTAAAAATGAAGTTAGCACAGGTAGCAGGTTGTTCACAGGCTTTATGAGACAGTATTGGGACACAGCATGAAATTACATAAAGATTCTTACGTATTCAGTCATTGAACATATACTTTAGTCAAGTCATAATTAACTCACAGAAAATAAACGTGTGCATGTACCGTTGACATTCCCATACAGGGTGTTGAACCCAGACTGCCTGAGTGAAAACAAGGAATCCTGACTGCTAGACCACATGGGACATTTACACTGAACAGAACATTGTTCATATTTGCCAGAAAATAATGAAATTGGAGGCACAACAGTTTGGTATAGTAAAATAACTATTAATAAACCAATAAAACTGCTCTGAGGATGTGAAACTAGGTCCCATATGGTCTAGCGGTCAGGATTCCTAGTTTTCACACAGGCGGCCTGGGTTCAACTCTTGCTATGGGAATCCACCTAAAACACTCTCAACTTCCTTATTTACTCTTTGTTGTCCTCAGATTGTTAAAGTTTAAGAAGTTTTAAGACTACAACAAACTGACTTCATCGTGAAGTACAAAAAGTAAGAAAAGATTTAATGCTGCAGTTTCTTTGGTTTTCCAGCAGGAAGAAAATCACTACAAACAGTTTGTAGGAGATA
Source organism: Thunnus albacares (assembly GCF_914725855.1). Taxonomy (NCBI): domain Eukaryota; kingdom Metazoa; phylum Chordata; class Actinopteri; order Scombriformes; family Scombridae; genus Thunnus; species Thunnus albacares. The sequence goes on from NC_058113.1 coordinate 34,017,673, forward strand.
CAGGTTTGACACGTCCATCCTCCAATCCCTGAGCTGGTAGGAGGGAGCAAATCTAAATTTTGATGATCATCAGCTGCACCTGCCTCCAACACTCCCCTGAGATTTACTTCTGGATCGTTTCCAGCCTCTAAAAAGCTTAAATGTAAGTAAATCCAATGTTTTTTCAGAGTACAAAACTAAGTGAAATGAGCATTAATTTACTGAGTTTATGTTTGATGATGTGCAGAAGCAACACGGTTCTTCAGACATGTGATGTGTCTTGTGGAAGTAGGTTTCCCCTGATAAACATGTGAAATGGAGGTTATGTGTTTTCTAGTAAAAACCCACTGAAGTTTTCTAGTTCAGTTGATCTTTTAAGGAGGAAGTTGAGATTTTCCAGCCATGGACGCTCTCTCACGGTCAAGGTGAGATTAATGTCAAGGTTCCTTATTATGTCTATTTTAAGGTTTGTTTTGAGAAGCAGGAAATTCCACAATATATCCAAAACAATATATCCAAAACCTCAAAAGTCCCATCCTAAAGAAAAGAATCTCATGACTCTGTCTGACCCCGACAGACCTGCTGGATTTCACATGCTGAGTGTTTCTCTAAATATTACATGTTTGTGACTATAAATAAGCAAGTTAAAAAAATAAATCCACAGTCATGAATTAATTTGGTTTTAATTTGATCAGATTTGATTGACAGCAGCAACACAAGCAAACTATCAGATTAAAGTTCTTGTTTCATGAAATTGTGACATCACCTTTCTCAGACAAGACTCTGCATTTTATACCAGAGAGAAGAAATGTAAATACAGAAATCTCTGGTGTGAAATGGTTCTAATGTTGGTTGACATGATGCATAGTAAAGAGCTGATTAACAAGATACAGAAGTTTTTTCAGGGACTTAAAAGGATAAATTGTATATTTTTCTTATGTGCAGACTCAGACCAAAATTGGTTTGTGCTAAAGATGTAAATCTTTAGAACAGCCTACATATATATTGTCTATTAGGTCTTTATTGAGAGAACTATCATGCATGAACAGTGAGGAGACGCCTGCCGGTCGTGGCTGTGATTTGTTTTGATTCTTTTGTATTTGCGGCACGTTTCTGTATTTAGTTATTTTTCACTTTGCTGTATTTTTTTTCTAAATGCTGCACATGTTTTGAAGATGTTTTCTTTTTTGCTTTTTGTTTTGTCTTTTTTCACGTGTTTTCCTAAGTTGCAGTGTGCTGAGCTCTCAGGGCCACCGTAGAAAACATATAAATTAGCAATAACGAAAAAAAGAAGTAAAAGCCAAGAACTTTTTGGAAAATAAATTAAAAGGCGAGCTCAAAATTTTTCTAGTCTGTCTTAAAACAACAGTTAGGAGGCCAAATGAACATTAAAGCTGTTTTTTCTTGCTGTAATCATTCCTCCTGTTCATACTGACCATTAGAAGATCCCTTCATAATGACCTTACAATGGAAGTGATGGAGGACAAAATCCACAGTCCTCCTCCTGTGCAAAAATGTATTTAAAAGTTTATCTGAAGCTAATATGAAGCTTCAGCATCCAAATGAGTCAAATCAAGTAGATATCTTTCAACATTACAGTCTTTTTAGTGCCAAAGTTCCTCTTTTTGTTACTATACTTCCACCTGCAGCTCAACAGGGAAACACTGTCCGAGGAAACACAAAGAGGGAATTTGATGCTAAAAAGACTGTAAATGTGTCAGATATCCACTTGATATGACTAACTCAGACTGATGAAGCCTCAGTCTGGTGTTTCTTTCTATTTTCCTTTTTGTCAACAAATACCATTAGTCCATTAGTCCGCCTCTCAACACTTTCCTCCTTCTCTCTTTTTGTTGCAAATTATTTATATTATATACAAACATAATTTCTAGGAGACAAGGTGGCATGATAATGAAGGAACGTGTCACCCAGTGCAGCCGTCTGGCTCACTGACCTGTTTTTAATAGTTTCTGGACAACATCGGAGATGTACGACACAGAAGAATAAGATATATCAGGCTCTGGATACAGTATGCAGTGCTGTGTGTAGTTACCTGTTCCACAGTTTGCAGGTGGTAGCAGTGTGAGTTCAGGCTGCTGCAGCGTTGAGAGAACAGAGCAGCTCCGATCAGCCAGCAGAGGGCGAGCAGCAGGTCAGACACGCTGAGCAGGAACAGAGGCTGCAGCTGCAAAAAACCCACAGCACAGTTTATAAATTTTAGTTTCTGCTCGTGTGACTAAAAGTACAAATATTACGTATTAAATATTTCAGACCAGTGAGCAGAAACACTGACCTCCGGCTTCCGGCTGAGTCTCTGTGACATCACACAGGCGATGATGGAGCCTGAGCCCAGAGTGCTGTGAATCACATCACAGACCAGCGTTAAAAAGGATTCATATATTCATTTTACATGCTGAGGACAATATTATGTCTATTAAAAATACTATTAGTGTAATTACTAATCAATACTGTAAGTTTTCATTAAAAAATGTAACGTTTGACTAATATTCTGCCTGCTACCTTGTGCCTTTAGTGTGTTTTTAGTTATTTAAGATCATTTTTGATTAAATGATTCTTCTTCTAGTATTGGTAGCATTAATATTGGTGGTATTATTATTAGTAGTAGTAAGTAGTGTTGAGTGTAGTAAGACTAGAATTAAGACACAAAACATAAAACAGCTGATTTCACACTGACAGGAACATTTCTTCCATCTATTGTGTGAGTGCAGTGACCTTTGACCTCCTTCCTAGCGGTCGCTTACAGTGTTGATGACCCTGAAATTGAAGCTTAATGTACTGAGTAATAAGCACATGAATGTAATGAGTCTCTGACTGCAGTGTGTTTATGTAAAGTTTGTTAGGAACTTGTGGAAATGATCTTTGGCACATTTTCAGTGTTAAAATATATAAATACAATAGCAGTTAAATAAAGCATGATTAGTTCTTATGAAATTTAAAGTAGTTGATAAAGACCTGCTGCACACAAACACATGACTAAATACACGTGTGTGTGTGTGTGTGTGTGTGTGTGTGTGTGTGTGTGTGTGTGTGTGTGTGTGTGTGTGTGTGTGTGTGTGTTTGCTGCAGAGTTGTGATGAATCAGATTTGTGCCTTTAGTGTTTTTAGTGATCTAAGATCTTGTGTAAATAATTTCCTTGTTGTCTTTGAATATATTTAAAAGTGCTCTATAAATGCATCTTCTTCTACTACTAATTATCTGAGTACTAAACTCTTCAGCTCAGGTTCACAGGTTAGAATTATATCATTAAGTCTAGAAAACTCTGTCTATTTAGATCATTTGTCTGAAAACAGAGTTTGGATGGATGCATGAATGATAATCAGCTGCAGAGCGACTCGCATCTTAATCTCTGAACTGTCTCCGGGGTTTTTACGTCTCATCTACAGTTTGTCTTCTTCTCTATTTTTAAACACTTTCACTTTCAACATCTGCAGTTCAACCAGGGCTCATATTTATCAGACTTCTCAGAATCACTTTTAAGATAGGTGCTGAAAGTTAGTTTAGGACTGAAAATACTCCAAAAATGCTCGAAGTCGGACTGAAGACTCATGTATGAAGCGTCCTGCTCTGACTGTCAGTGAGGACGACGACGACTTCTCGGAGAGAGACAGTGGCGTCGCCGTTTTACGACACTCACAGCCACAAAGAAGAAACTATGATGACGTGTTGTAGTTCTCTTACAGAGATACACAGAAACCATCCAGCCTCCATAGACTGTAAACAAAGACTCTCACATAGTAGATAATGTGACTCAGCTGTGTGAAATCAGCTCTTCTTCTTCTTCTTCTTCTTTGTAATATTAGTATTGGTAAAATCAGTCATTTGTAGTATTGATTGAACTAGTAATTGTATTGGTAGTAATGGTAGTTATAGTATTAGTATTGGTAGTATTGGTATTAGTATTGGTAGTATTAGTATTGATAGTATTGGTATTAGTATTGGTAGTATTAATATTGGTAGTATTGGTATTAGTATTGGTAGTATTAGTATCAGTAGTATTAGTATTGGTATTGGTAGTATTGATATTGGTATTTGTAGTATTGGTATTAGTATTGGTAGTACTGATATTGGTATTTGTAGTATTGGTATTAGTATTGGTAGTATTGATATTGGTAGTATTAGTATCGGTAGTATTAGTATTGGTATTGGTAGTATTGATATTGGTATTTGTAGTATTAGTATTGATATTGGTAGTATTAGTATTGGTAGTATTAGTATTGGTAGTATTGGTATTAGTATTAGTAGTGTTTGTAGTATTAGTATTAGTAGTGTTTGTAGTATTAGTATTGGTAGTATTAGTATTGGTATTGGTAGTATTAGTATTGGTAGTATTGGTATTAGTATTAGTAGTGTTTGTAGTATTAGTATTAGTAGTGTTTGTAGTATTAGTATTGGTAGTATTAGTATTGGTATTGGTAGTATTAGTATTGGTAGTATTGGTATTAGTATTGGTAGTATTGGTATTAGTATTAGTAGTATTAGTATTGGTATTGGTAGTATTAGTATTGGTAGTATTGGTATTAGTATTAGTAGTGTTTGTAGTATTAGTCAATCAGAGGTGAACTAACTGACCTGAGCAGAGCCATGAGCAGCTGGATCCACCTGACGACTTCATACACCTGCAGACAGGAGAGATCAGCTGAGTGTTACATCACTGCTGCCACATCACAAACACAAATAAACATAAATAAACAAAAAGTAAACTTTAAAGAGTGAATAAAAGAAAACGTAAACACAAATGAGTGAGATATTATGTTAGGAGATATTTTATGAAAGCTTGATTAGATTAAGTGTATTGAAAGATCATTTTTTTACGAACAACAGAAAGTTCTGTAATGATGAACATGCAGCTTTAAAACAGTTATAAATCAAGTTTATACAGATATTTTGAAGGTGAGAGTAACTAAAACTTATACGAACACAATCACGAGCACAATCACGTCCTACTGGCTGCACAGACTGATGAATCTCAGCTTCATTACAACAGGTCAAATATTTTGATAAGGTCTTAAATCTTATTATCTATTGAGGCTGCAGAGAAACTGATCGTACGCTGCATTTCCAACACTGTGTGACATCACAGAAATAATCATTTTCCCCTCATGTAGGAACAGAAGTTAACAGGAGTTAAAGGTGAGCTGGACAGTGGAAGAGAAGACGTCATACAGCGGTTTGCAACATGAATTATAGAAATTATAAAACAACGTGGTTAAATATGGCTGATTTCACATTATCTACTATGTGAGAGTCTTTGTTTACAGTCTACGGAGGCTGGATGGTTTCTGTATATCTCTGTAAGAGAACTACAACGCGTCATCATAGTTTCTTCTTTGTGGCTGTGAGTGTCGTAAAACGGCGACGCCACTGTCTCTCTCCGAGAAGTCGTCGTCGTCCTCACTGACAGTCAGGGCAGGACGCTTCATACATGAGTCTTCAGTCCGACCCCGAGCATTTTTGGAGTATTTTCAGTCCTAAACTAACTTTCAGCACCTATCCTAAAAGTGATTCTGAGAAGTCTGATAAATATGAGCCCTGGTTGAACTGCAGATGTTGAAAGTGAAAGTGTTTAAAAATAGAGAAGAAGACAAACTGTAGATGAGACGTAAAAACCCCGGAGACAGTTCAGAGATTAAGATGCGAGTCCGAGGACGACGACTGAAACTGACGCTTCGCTCTGCAGCTGATTATCATTCATGCATCCATCCAAACTCTGTTTTCAGACAAATGATCTAAATAGACGGAGTTTTCTACACTTAATGATATAATTCTAACCTGTGAATCTGAGCATTCGGATAATTAGTTGATCAACTGAAAATGAATCGACATTGATAACAACGACTCAGTTGTTTATCATGTGATCAACTTACTGCATCATGTTTTATATCAAAGGAAACCAAAATCAGCAGTTTGGGACTTTTGGTTCTAGTAAACTTTGATGGAAAATGTTTCTCTTTTAGACATTTTATGTACTAAATGATTAGTTTGTAGGTAAGTAAAATAATCATTATCAGTAGTGTGAGAAGGTTTCTTTTTCCCAATATGATACGTCCAGATGAAAAGGCTCCTCCACAGAGAGTAACATAGATCTTTATCTCTCTAAAGGATGTTTTTACACTTGTTTCATTTCAGAGATGTTTAACTTGATGCCTCGGTGTCGTATTAGTGGTCAAATACCAGACTTCAGTACAAACTTGAGGCATTTTATTTGAGTATTTCCTTTGTTTTTGCTACTTTATACTAAAGTTAAGAGTTCATTGATCCCTGAAGGGTTTTCTTTGACTCTACTGCGTCTGTCTGCAGTTACTTTGCATATTTAAATTTTACATGAAACACACAATGACCTTATTAAATATGATGCACTGTTGTAGATGTGCTTCCCAAATGTTTTGGGTTTAAATCAAAGTTTATCAAACTGATAAATCTCAGTTTTAGATGCTGCTGTGTTTTTCTTTGTCGGTGAAATGTCTTTATGAACCGCCTTTAGGTTTCTGGAAAAAAAACTCAGCAGCACAGTCGTTTTTCTCTCCTTTTTAATACATTTTTCTTATTTGTGCAAGTAAATAAACTAAACTGTCTACTCATGAACTCTCACAACAGGTTGCAAATTTCTGCAGTGCAATGAATCAGATTATTTTATGTGAACAGTTTCTACAGACATTATGATGCAAAATTATGTTGTATTTTATAATAAAAAAGTACAAAAAATCTGATAATTCAAAAAATGAACAGAAATTAGTATTTCTTTGTTTTGATACCTATCTGGTTCATCAGTTATGATTACCAGCTTTATTTTTTAAATTTTTTTTTATTTGTTGATTTATCTTGTAACTTCCAAGTTGGAAAACACTCAGTTAACTACCTAAAAGTACAATATTTCCCTCTGAAATTCAGTAGAGTGGAAGTATAAAGTAGCATCAAATGGAAATACCCAAGTAAACTACAAATACCTCAAAACTGTACTCAACTACAGTACTTGAGTAAATGTAGTGAGTTACGTTCTACCAGTGGGTATCTCTCGGTGTAACACTGACCTCCGTCCAGTCCTGGGCTCTGGTAGTGTTCGTCTCTGAGCTGTTGGTAAAAATCCCCTCCAGCATCTCTGCAGCTGACAGCCTGAACACTCTCAGATGGATCTGACTAAACAAGTGAAAACCACAGAGCAGCCTGGACAGGAAAACATCAGACAAACAACCAACAGTCTGACAGCAGGAGGTTTTATCATGCAGCACACAAGAGGCTGGATTTATTCACACTGGCCCCGCCCACTTTATCACTCAGGCCATGCCCCCCCCAGGAGCAGGACCAGAGCCTGACTCATCTAAGTGCTAAAAGTACAGTTTTGAAGATAAAACTGGTGCTTCACATCAGTCAAACCAAAGAATACAAGCTGTTTACTCTGAGGTTTCTTCTGTTGCTCAGGAAGGGAATGAAACATCACTGATCATGATAAATAATTAATAACGTTAACTGGAGTCATGTCAGCCAATTATTTACATTTGAACATTTGAAAGGACTTTTTTTTGCATTTATTAGGGATGCAAACAACAAGAATAAATATTATATTGATTTTATTTACAATCACTTTGTAACTTGTTGACGTCGTCGTCCCGTGCTCTCTTTATAATGTTTTCTTTAGAGGACAGTTTCACAGTTCTTCAGCAGTCAGGTGTTGATATGAACAGTAAAGAGGTTTTCCTCGCTGTAATCATTCCTCCTGTTAATACTTGGTTATTGAAATTGACAATATGAACATGCATAACTGTGGCTAAAGCCCATGTGGTGGAGTCTGTGGGCAGTAATATGGGTTCAATGAAGGACTTTACACTGTATTAGTTGGGTTTTGGAAGCACATGTCATAGAAAATGTGTTACTGGATGCGTTTTTCCAGTTAACATCTGTTGGTGGGTTATTTATGTCTGTAGGGACTGATATTGTTCTGTCATTGGATGCCAGGAGTTTGTATATTTGGGAGGGGATGTTGACTTCTTTTAAGTGGATATACTGGAAGTAGCAGTGGTCCGGTATGTTATATATTTTTTTGTATGTGGTGGAAGGTCATGAGCTACTGTCCCAGTCTGTTACTGGTCTGTCAGTCCAGGCTGAGAAAAGAAAGGGTTTGTTATTGATTAGAAACATGGAGTTATGTCATAATAGAGGATTTATCTATAAATGGGAGATTTTTGATGCTCAGTTCTTGAATTAAACTATTTTCAGTTTCTAGCTGAGGTGGACTGCTGTTGTATGTACAGTAACTGATGTGAGAGGAAACAGTTGAAAGATATCTACTTGATTTGACTCATTTGGACGCTGAAGCTTCATATTAACTTCAGATAAACTTTTAAATACATTTTTGCACAGAAGGAGGACTGTGGATTTTGTCCTCCATCACTTCCATTGTAAGGTCATTATGAAGGGATCTTCTAATGATCAGTATGAACAGGAGGAATGATTACAGCAAGAAACACAGCTTTAATGTTCATTTGATGACTGACTGTTGTTTTAAGACAAACCTGAAAAACTATGAACTTGTCCTTTAATCTTCCTCCTCTACCAGCAACAGACTTTCTTTCCTGCTCCAGTCTGGTTTTCTTTTTGTTTCCAGTTATAATTTTTATATATATTTATGTGCTACACATGTAATAAATTGATATTAAGGAGTTTGATGAATACATGCCCACAGCAGGACTGCCTGATCTTTCCTCTAGTGCCACCCTCAGGACAGACTCGACATTTTTCAACCATCAATATGTTGTTTGTTCTGTCAACACTTTCACACGTGGCTCTAACGAACACTGCAGCACTTTTAAGAAGTTTTTGTACTGTTATTTTAAATTTTAGTTCAGTTTTTAACCAGATGAACTGATCTTCTTATAGTTGTAGTTGATTTTTTTTCTCATTTTAAAATGATTAACCAGCTGATCACAGAACAAAACCTTAAGATCAGTTTTAGTGGCTGTTCTGGAGCATTTGGACTGTCGGTGGTTGAGTTGCATTGTGGGTAATGTAGGCGACGGGTTACATGACAGTTTTAACCTGACATTGATGTAAACAGTTCATTTTCATTCTGAAACACTGATACATATATTTTGGTTTTGTTTGGATCTTGCTGGTTTGATTTTTACTAATATTTATGTCATTATTTTTGTTTGTGTTACCATGACGTGCGGTTTGGTTTAAGGCTGCCTGCAACTAAAGATTATCGATTAATCTGCCAATCTCTTAAAAATGTCAGAAAAGTTTTTAAAAAAGGCCATTATAGTTTCTTAGATGGTGACGTCTTAAATAGTCTTGTTTTGTCTGATCAATAGTCCAAAATCCAAAGATATTCAGTTTATTATCATGTATGACAGAGAAAAGCTTCATATCGTCACATCTGAGAAGCAACAACCTGCAAATATTTGTCGTTTTTGCTTTAAAAATGAATAAAACGATTATTTGATTATCAGAATAGTTGCAGATTAATTGCAAAACTGTTGCAGCTCTAATTTGATTTGCAGTTTTCACAGATCCTAAGAAAACTATTTCCTCTTATAAATTTAATGGTGATATTGATATTGATGTAATTAGCCAAATATCGTTCATGCAGATTCACAGTCATTACGAGGAAAAAGGAGTAATTACAATAGTAATATTTGGAGAATAAAGTCCAGATACAAGCAGGTTCATCCAACTTCTAACTGTATGTAAATCACGTTCACAGCTTTCATTCAGATTAATTCACTTTGCCAGATGTGTGAAAGACTCAATGACAGACGGTTTTGTGTTCTCAGTCACTTTATTGATCAGTGATTAGAAACACGATGACAGCAGTCAGAGTTTCAGTGATTTCTACTATAAATAATTCAAACTGTTTCACGTAGATATTTTCTCTCCCTTTGGTTACGACTGTGACACGCTGACATGCTCAGCAGCACAAGTGTCCTTGAGCAAGGCACTGAACCCCTGCTGGCTCCAGGGGCGTGGCTCTGTGACTGACCTTTTGACCTTCATATGGGTAGGCAACAGAGACGTGAGGGTCTCCTCTGAGTCTGGTTATCTGGCTGCTGTTAGTTCCTGTTTGTAAGAGTCAAACTTCAAGCACCAAATATCAAAAACCGCCCAGAACTTAGAGAACAGGTTCACATTATGAAGTCTGTGTTAATACTTAATGATCACACGTTCATATGTACATGTAGAGAGATGTTGGTGTGTCCTCGTACGTCTACAAGCAGCAAGAAGTTTAACTAGGCTGCTGTTAATTTTTATAGTTGTCAGAGTCCGAAATAACTAAACTGTTCGTCTGTGTGTCGTGTCTGACGGGAACAGATATGCTTTTATTTTAATCAATACAGTCGTCTACACAAGCTGTTTTCTTCAGTTACTTCAGTTATTGTGTGTTGATCTCTGAGCGCAGCCAAAACACAGGTGACCTATACTCAACACTGCGCCTGAACGCCTCCTGTATAGACAGACTTAGATTTAGCTTGTGACGCGTTAAAGGATCATTCTGCTGATATTCTATATATTTTTCTTCTTGTCAACAAATCTGATGTTTGGATCCAACAATGAAGTGATCTACTAACAAGTATTGTGTGTGTGTATCAAAGCCTGATATATCTGATTCCTCCGTTGTTGTCCAGAAACAGTGAGTCACACCGCTGCACTGGGTGACATGTTCCTTCATCACAAAGGTTACAGCTCTTCACTAGCTTGTTCTGCTACATACAACATCACAACCTCAGGACTCTGTGCTGTTGGTTATAATGTAGAACAAAGTCCAGAGGTTGTTTATCTGCATCACAACAAACTGGTGAAGCTGTAAACAGAACCGTGTTCCTGCACATGCTCAGTAGCGTCTGCCTTACACAGAACTACTCTCTGGAGACTGAGAACGTGATGCTGTTATTAGTGTTTGGAGCCGTTTCTAAACAAACTAACATGACCAAACTCTTCCTGATGAAGGATCATGTGACCCAGTGCAGCGGTGAGACTCACTGACATGTTTTTAATAAGATATATCAGCTTGTTCATTGTTGGTTTGGATCCAAACAGGAGATTTGTTGACATGAGGAGAAATATAGAGAATCACCAGAATGATCCATTAAAGGGTCCTGACCCACAGGTTGGGAACCACTGCTGTGATCTGTGTAAAAACGACTTCTGCAGTTCAGCTTGAAGCAAATACGAGACTTCAACAGTCTATTAAAGTTTGTGTCTTTTGGTTATGAAATGATCTCTTTGTGTTTTATTGCTGAGCTGCAGCAGCGTCACAAACACAGAAGTTTAGAAAGACCCGAAAGACCTGATCTGTCAGGATTCTGTCGAACACCAACAACTCTTTCAATGGGTTTGTTTTTTAAAGGAATAGTTCAACATTTTGGGAAATACGCTCAACTGCTGATCTCTTAGCTTATCTTGTACCTACAAAATATATATATATTTAGTTTAAAATACAAAATGTGCAATAAAGTGTATACATACCATTCATTACTGTTAAATTTATATTTCAATAAGCTGTATATACTGCACATAACCACCTACTATGTGTATATAAAATAACTTACTACATTCTTACCTATACAATATTTATTTCAGCCCCTTTTCAGCATTATTTGATCCTGTTTATAATTGACAGAAACTGTTCTGCCTGTAGAGACGCTGTATTTTGGCCATTGATTGTTTCTATATGTATTTATTTTTTCACTTGTACATAATAGTGATTTCTTTATGTTTAATTATCTTTGTTCGGCTTGTTGTCTTTGTGTATCTTTCTGCAGATTGTTGTATATAAATACATGAAGAGCCACTAAACCGGAGTCAAATGAAGCTGAATCTGATTCTGACAGCGAGATGTTCGGATGGATCAGTCATGTGTGTTTAGTTACGTTAGCTTAGCTTAGCTTAGCTTAGCTTAGCAGATAGACTGGAAGCAGAGGAAACACAAACAAATGTCAAAAACCAACTATGGAACTATTATTTTTTAGTGATGTGTATGGAGACACTATTGTTTGTCAAGACAATTCCAGCATGTAAATCTCCTTAAAACGACAAACTTTGAGACATTTCTGTTGAGCGACGTTTGTTTAATACAAAGTGTTAATCAGTGAGCTTCACAGGTGGTTTGAACCGGCCAGCTGTTTCCCCTGCTTCCAGTCTTTATGCTAAGCTAGGCTAACCACATCCTGCACATCCATCTGAACATCACTCATACAAAGAAAGAAAGTATTTCCCAAAACGGCAAACTACTCCTTTAAAGTCACTTAAAAGTCTTTTTTTTTTTTTTAAATGAGGAAATAACAGTTTTTGTTCAGTTTTTGATGGCGTCAGTATTACAAACATACTGAATAATGTCCAGTCAGTCTGTCCACTGGTCCATCAGGTGTCATAACTGGTTACCAAGTGACTTTTAGTGTGAACATGATGCTGCTGACAAGTCAAAGGTCTGTTTAATGATCATCCCTCTGAGATCGTCTCGGCTTCCTGCGGTCCCGCTCCAGGAAGCGGCGGCAGCCAGAGCGGTGAGTTTGGCGTCTGGTGCTTCTTCATGTGGTTGCGGAAGATCCTGGCTCCGCTCAGGTTCTTCTTGCAGATGTTGCAGAAGTACGGCCGCGTGTCGGAGTGCACATCCACGTGGTAGGTGAGCTCCAGCGCGCGGCTGAAGCTCTTGCTGCAGAGCGGACACTGGTAACGGACGCCCGAGTGAGTCAGCTGGTGGCTCTTGAGCGAGCTCTGCTGCTTGAAGGTCTTCTGGCAGACGGCGCACTGGTACGGCCGGGCGTCGGTGTGCAGCCGCTGATGGCGGCGCAGGGCGCTGGAGAAGGTGAAGCTCTTGCTGCAGTCGGGGCAGGTGTAAGGTTTCTCCCCCGTGTGGATCCTCTGGTGCTCCGTCATGTGCACGTGCTGGGTGAAGCTCTTCCTGCAGGTGGGACACTGGAACGGACGCTCGCCAGAGTGGATCCGCAGGTGTTTCTGCAACGCCGACGCCTTGAAGCAGTCGCGGCCGCAGACGGGGCAGCAGTGCTTCCGCTTGCCGTCACCACCGCTGTCAGCCTGGATCACTGAGCGGCCATCTTGTTCTGTCAAAGGACATGAAGGTGATTTACAGCTGCAACTGTTATCTTCAACAACAGAAGCTGCAATATTATCAATACTTGTTGTGAAACAGTCACATCCAGATGTTCAAAATGAGAAGTCAGGACTTCATTACTTTGTACTGAAGTGTGTTTCTGCAGGTTTACAGACGTACCGATGAGCGCTGGTCTCCAGTCCTCTTCCTCTCCGTCAGAGTTGATCAAACCGCTGACGTCTGCTTCCTCTTTGTCCTTCATCACCAAACCCTCCTCCGATTTTACCATGAAGGACTCTGCAGCTGTAGAAAGGTCGTCCGGGTCCTGCAGGATTATTAGACAGAAGACACCCTAAGGTCCGTTTAGTTGCTGTTCTAGAGCTTTCAATTATATGACATGATCTTCAGCAGCGGATGGTGTTTGCTAGACGTAGACAGCCGAGCACTTCAAAAGAACTCTAGAATATAAATAACAGCTGAGTTTCTTACCTGCTCGTCCAGACCTTCCTCCTCCTTTATCCTGATGCCTCCCTCCTCCTCTTCCTCCTCCTCCGTGTTCATGTTTAACCAGAACTCCTGAAACTCAAAAACAACCACTTACAAATTATTACAGCTGCAATGATTAGTCAATTAGTCGACCGACAGAAATTAATCTGCAACTAATCTGATAATCGATTAATCTTTTAAATCATTTTCAAGCAAAAATGCCCAATTTTTTGTTTCCAGGTTCTCAAACTTGAGGATTTGTTGTTTTTTTTTTCTTACAGAAAACTAAACGTCTTTGTGTTTTGACTGATTGTACAAAACATTTTATAACGTCACATTTTCTGATGTTTTATGAACCAAACGATTAACTAAGAAAATAAACTGCAGATTAATTGACAATGAAAATAACTGTTAGTTTAGAGCAGCGACTAACAATTATTTTCATTATTGATTAATCTGACGACTATAAAATGTCAGAAAATGGTGAAAACTGTGGATCAGTGTTTCCCAGAGACGACGTCATCAAATATATTCAGTTTACTGTCGTAGAGATTAAAGAAACCAGAAAATATTCACATCGAAGAAGCTGGAATCAGAGAATTTGGACATTTTTTTTCTTAAAAATGATTCGAAACAATTAATCAATTAGTTGTAAATTAATTCAATAGTTCTCATTGCAGCTCTAAGTTAGCTGCAATCCTACATTTAGCTTTTTGTGCACAATATATATCTTTTTCTAGCAGGACTCCTCCCCATCATTAAGCTTTACTCTCTCCAGGTGTCTCGAGGACCTGAACTCACCTTGTCGAGGCCGTCTGCAGGGTCGGCTATGAGTCCGTCCCTGATGTGGATCCTCATGTGTTTGCGCAGCAGCGACGGCCGCAGGAAGCTCTTGGGGCAGATCCTGCAGGGATGAGGTTTGTCGGCCATGTGGATCTTCTCGTGAGCTCTGAGGTTGGTGGTGGTGGTGAAGGCCTTCCCGCACACCGAGCAGCGGTGCAGCTTCTCCGTGGCGTGGATCTTGAAGTGTTCTTTGAGTCGGGACGGTCGCGGGTAGCTCTTCCCGCAGACGGAGCAGCTGTGAAGCTTCTTCGTGCTGCCGTCTGCGAATATCAACAGAGGAATAAAGCTTCAGGTCGGCAGACGTTAGAGGAGTGTGTGTGTTGGTTTATTGCATAACTGACTTTAATTTTAATGCTCTGATGTGTCTGATTTCATTTGTTTCATAATAAACTTTGTTTTTTTGATTGTTTGATTGTCACAAGAAATATAATTTTGGTCTCTATGAAGTTGAGATACATTTCTCATTACCTGAATGAACTAAACCAGTGACTCACAATCTGAAGGTCATGAGGTGAGGAGATAATTTTACATTTTGGGTCACTACAACTCATTAAAATAAAATAAAAATAAGTAAAGAATATTTTAAAAATCTCCTTTTGGTTGACGACTAGTAGACGTCCGACTGGCAGTGACGGATCTGTTTGTTTCAAGGTCAGAAGCCGAAACGGTTGTGAAACACTGAACTAAAAACAGTGGATCAATAAATACTGCAAATAAAAAGTTAGTTTCTGACAGATTGCTGCTGCCTGTTAACTTGTTGTAATTTGCCTGAAACTGAGAACAGTTGGAGCTGAAACATACAGCGCTGCTTGGAAGTTTATTTCTGCATAAATATAAAAAAAAAAACATGATCAGAGTCCTAAAACTAGATAAATGGAACCCAGTTAAACAAATGAGACAAGAACCTTTCACTTGTTCATTTATTTACTGATCAAATCTTAAATATTTGTGTGGTGAAAGTGTGTGAACCTCTGGGATTATCAATTTATTTGAAGGGAAAATTATGAGTCGGGTGTTTTGATCAATGGGATGACAGAGAGAGAAACCTCTGAACGAGTAAATATTCGTTTCTCCTGCTTGGACAACAGATGTCTCCTCTTCCACTGAAAAGTCCCTCCTCAGTGTATAAACGTGTGCGCTCCGTTACGTTTCGTGCTGCAGCAGAACTAATGATGTGACCTGATGTGTGTTCAGAGTTTGTCTCACCGCTTGTCAGTGAACGCACCGCTTCCTCTTCGTCCTCGACCTTCAGCTCCTGCTGCAGCCCGTTCAGACCGTCGCCCCCCACGGAAACCACCGCCACGCTGCCGTCGGCGGCGAGCTGCTCGTCTGGTTTCTGTGACAAAGAGCGGCGGTGAGATGAGTCAAACGCTGTCAGCTGTCACACATTACATCACATCACTAAACGCTTCCAGAGCTGCTGTGGTTTCGTCAATAAGTCCATCAACAAAAAATTAATCAACAGCTGTGATCATTGACTAATCGTTTAAACCTGCAGAACATTATTTGGCCACTTGGTGGCAGCAGGAACAAGTTGTACATGATGACATCACGACTCATGTGATACTTTATGGATCAATTCATTGTTGGTTTGGATCTTCATGAGAGTAACGAATATAAAAGAATCACCAGCGTCTAACAGAATTGACATTCATGGTCAGTCAAAACCCACCGCAGTGACCAGGAGCCGGACGCATAAACACCCACCGACGCCGTTTCCTGCACATAAACTGGTCTTAATGAACGTAGAACGTGTGGTGAGATTATAACGCTGACTTCAGACCAGCGTTAACGTGTTTCTAAAGCGATATGAGGCTGATGTGATGTGGTTTTGTTTTGTTTTTTTTTTCCCACCACCCGCGTTCAGCCCCCCGTACTCTCGCCTCTGATTGGCTGGTACTCGTTGCCTTTGTTGGTTAGGGTATCAGAGTCAGAGCCAATCAGAGGCAGAGTAGGGCGGGTCTTCACTGCTGATGTGATGAGCTAGAGATGAAACAAAGTGAGAGACTGAATCTTTTAGTAAAAACGGTTTGTTCAGGTTGATTTTTATGTGTTTACTGTAAAATGCCAATAAAAGGCGCATTTATAGATATAATATCGACTATTTTTGTGTGATTAAATTTATAATTCTATTAATTTACACGTGAATCTACATTTTGTTTTTATTTTATCCTTAGTTGTTACATCCTGTAAAGTAGGTTTAGATATGAGCTACAAACTAATCATTGATTACATGTGTGAATTATTACTGCTGATGATGAATGAATGACCTGGACGTGTGATGACGGGTTAATAGATCTCTAGTTAGTAGTAAATATTATGAAGAAGAAAATACACATTTGGGTAGAGACTTGATAATCAAGTGATGTCTGGGAACAACTCCTGCCTCTGACCCCTGCTGCTTTGACCTTTATGATCCTGTCTGAATGCAGTCCCCCCCCTACTGTTTCTGCCCCCTACTGATCCTGTATGCAGATGCCCTTCCTCCCTACCTCCCGGTTACCAGCTGTTTGATCTTACGGTATTAAGTGTGCTTCTCATTTGCCTCCTGTGACCTCTCAGGCAGAGTGTGTAACAGCAGCTGTTCTGGCTGTTGAAGAAACTCACCGCTGCAACACAAGTCTGTGAAACTGCACTCGACAGGTCCACAGAGAGGTTCAGCAGGTGGCGAGCTGATATGAGAACAGCTGGTTAAGGGCGTCTTCGTCCATTTAAGCCTCATAATGAGAGTGGAAATGAACACGCAGTTCCACAATGACTGAACCATGCGTACACACGGCTTTATCGGTCTGATGAAAGAATGCGTCTGCATGTTTGTGGTTTTGTGTGAACTCACAGTTTTAGTCATGAATCTATCTGGACAAAAGCAGCAGCTGCCTACATCTCTACCCGGAATAAACAGCACATAAGAGGTGACTGACGCAGATGAATCCACTCATTTAATCGAGCTAGTGATGTGTGATCAGATGATTACTCGTAAATAGTGACCATGTGATCGTCACCTGGTCGTCCGCTCCCGGCGGCGGCAGCGAGCTGTTGTCGGCGTTTCGGGCCTCTCTGCTGTGGATCTCCTGGTGCTTCCTGAGCACTCTCTGTAAGGAGAAGCGTTTCTTGCAGACGTCGCACTGAAACGGTCTCTCTCCGGTGTGAGACCTCACGTGCTCCCGTAGGTTGGACGCTCTGGTGAAACCTCGGCCGCAGATGTCACACACGAACTGCAGCGCCCTCTGGTGGAGCTGCTCGTGTTGCCGCAGCTTCTCGGCGGTGGAGAAGTCTTTCTGGCACAGGAAGCAGCGATGAGGCGTTTCCTCCTGGTGATCGAGACGATAAAAAGATCATTCGGGACCTGAAGCTTTCTGTTAAAGAAACGATTAGTCAATCAGCTGATGAACAGAAAATTAATCGCCAACTATTTTGATAGTCGAATAATTGTTTTCAAGCTAAAATGACAACAAATAAAATGATTTAAAGGTTTATTTTGTCAAACGTGATACTAAACTGAATATTTTGGGGTTCTGGACTGGAAGCCTTTGACTCTGGAATATTATAGCAGGTGTTTTTCACTATTTTCTGACATTTTATGGATAAAACGATTAATCGAGAAATAATTTGCAGATTAACTGATAATGACGATAATTGTTATTTGCAGCACTAAACTTAACACGACGTTTTAACTTGAACCTTTCGCATCTTCACAAATTCAAAACACGTATTCAAACCCGGACACAGACCCTTCGATCCCCAGCTGTCATCCCAGCATTCATAGAGCTGTAGTTAACATACTTCCTCTCATTTTAATGTCTACACAGCTCCGGTTCAACATGTACGACCTGAAGTTTGTTTCCCTGTCCTGTCGTGGTCGGTGTCAATGATTCATTAGTGCTGGAGGTTAAAAACACAAACTGCAACAAACTTTCTCTAAAGGTCACTTTTTTTTATTGTTATTATTATTATTATTTTTACTGAAGGCAGTTTTCCACCCTGCCTTGTTCTGCCTTGTTCAGTCTGGGTGAGCAGGATGGTTGTTTTTTCCTCCTTTGCTCTGATGTGTTGAGCAGATCTGATGAACACAGTAATCATATTAAAACAACCACACAGACCCTTTAGAGGACGTGTTCTCAGTTTGTTTGTGATCCGACCTCCGTCTGACTACAAGCTACTAGCAGGAGAATGAATCGAGGTCCAACCTGGACTGACGACCAAGTATACGATCTTCTTCCTGTGTTTACGTTCTCACTCATCTGACCAATGAGAGGAGAGAATGTGCTCACCTGGCTGCGAGTGACGCAGTTTAGTTCACTTAAAAGTTTTTCTGTGTGAAAAGAAACTGAACCAGTTTTACCAGTTCATCCACTGATTCAGACCAGAACAAACTCACCGGAGGGTTAAAAAACGACCTCACAGACACATTTTTGCAGATTTTGTCTCTCGTCACTTACATTGGACGCATGTGAGGATTAGGATTGGTTTAAGAGACACTTTAAATCCTTTAAACATTTAGACACATCACCCACGTTGAGTCATAAACGCGTCTCTCACCTTGCTGGCAGCAGCTTCAGTTTTGACCGCCGTCTTTTCCTCGGCATGTTTCTGCAGATGTTTCCTCAGCAGACCCGGCCGGTTGAAGCTCTTGCAGCACAGTGAGCAGGGGTGAGGCTTCTGTCCCGTGTGGAGCCTTACGTGATCTCTGAAGGACGACGGCGTGGAGAAAACCTTCTTGCAGATGGCGCAGGAGTGAAGGTTCTCCTCCGTGTGGGTTTTCTGGTGATCGGTGAGGCCCTTCTTGGAGGCGAAGCGTTTGGGGCAGAGCTGGCAGGTGAACGGCCTCTCCCCGGTGTGCGTGCGTTCGTGTTGTACGAGATATCGCCGCTGGATGAAGCCGCGGCCGCAAACCGAGCAGTGGTGGGGCTTCTCGGCGGCGTGTCGCAGCCGGTGCCTCTGCAGGCAGGCCAGCTGGGCGTAGCTGACCCCGCAGTCGGCGCAGGAGTACGGCTTCTCGCCGGTATGAACCCGCTGGTGCACCACCATGTTTATCTTCTTTGTGAAGCGCTTCCCGCACACGGAGCAGCTGTGCGGTTTGTCTCCAGAGTGCGTGATCATGTGTTCTGCCAGGCGGCACGGATGAGAGAACTCTCTGCCACATACTGAACAGCGGTGACAACGTTTGGACTGACGGCTGTTGTGCTTTAATCCTGGTTCCTCTGGTGTAGACGGACTCTCGGTGTCTGAAACGGTCGCCTCTCCTGTAGGAAACGATACTGACATTAATTTCTATAAGAGTAATCTATACATCAAGTTTACACTTTGTCACAACCTTTAGAAGGCGAGCAGTGCCGCCTGCCTCACTGTGTTTGTAATCTGCTGCTTCCAAGTTTCCATCAAGTACAAACTACACAGCGACTGTTTCATTGTAAAATAAACAGATATCAACCATGGACGACGTTCTCTGTGTCTCAGTTACTCTGTGCTAATCAACTACTTGTAAACATAATGTCCACTAAAATAATAAAAGATGTGTCAAAGTAGATTTTGACAAGACCAACGTTAGAAATGTTCCCCCGACCTTCAGCAGGAAGCTGCTGACCGTCCTCTCCTCTCTGGTCTGCTTCCACTTTGACTCCATTCATCTCCTCATGCTCTCCTCCTCCTGAAGGTGGTCCGGTCGCCTCCGAGCTCTGAAAGAAAGATAGTCGGACACCGGTCGGTGATCCTGTCCAGACCCCACAGCTACCACTGACAACACTGACCTCATGTCCACCGTGTTTTAGGGGGGATGTCGGGGGTTTTGGAGATTAAAATCTTGAATATGTTTGATTGTTTGGTGGCCCTGAGACGCAAAACACGACAACTGAAATGTTGTCATGTTTTGCACCTCAGAGCCTCCGTACTGATTCCAGTTTTTTTTTTAGAAATGTAATACCGTATACTTACTGTGTGAATTTATCATTTAATATAAAAAAACACTAAATGTTAAAATCACATGTGGAGTAATTATGGTCACATCTGGTTTGCAGACACTTCACATATGAGAATGAATTTCACATTTTTAAAGCATAAAATTCACACCGTTAATTGAAAAATATAAATAAATAAAGGACTCTATTTGTCAACAAAGGATTTTCTTCCTGCCAGTGTGAGGAGGGATTTGGCACAGAATTTAGACCATTTTGTCCAAATTAGAGCAATAGTTCATTACATTTATGCAATTATTTGCATTATTACATTTGCACACTACAATATTTTAAAACTCAGCAGCTCTTTTCACTTAGAATATATTTCTATTATGTTTACTACGATTAATTATTTTTAATTTATAAATCTTATTTATACGTTTAGAACAACTGTCTTTTGTGGTATTTATTTGTATTTTCTCTTACGTTCTTATTTTTGATTGTGCACCATTACAACAAGGTTTGTATGTGCAATAAACCTTTTTCTGATTCTGAAATAGTTCATGTTTTATCATAATGTTATGTATTAAAAAAAGCAGCAAATTCAAAAGTATTCAAAGTTTTTAAAAGTTTTGATAATAACTGATTATCAAACTAGTTGCTGATTCATCTTTCAAATGGAATAAACAGCAAACTACCTAAAACTAGAGTCTTTCATTCCTCTGGGAGATTTTAAAGCTTTATTATTTCATGTTTTTATTAATTATGTGTCTACTGTGTGGTTTCTGTTTGTGTTCTTGTCTTGTGAATGTTTCTTGTTCTCGGGTCTCTCTTGAAAAAGAGATCTTAATCTCAATGAGAATGTCTGATTAAATAAAGAATAAATAACCTAAAAATCAATCATTTATTATGTATACATTTATGTACTTATAATTTAGAGCTAAAATATAAAGATTTGCCTTCCTTGTAACTAAGGGGCTCAAACCAGGAAAAACAGCCTAAAAATACATTTAACTTATTTTTAAGTACATAACCAGGAGTGTCCTCTGTACTGGCAGATATCATACAGTATCACACACACAGGATGATTGATTTTACAGTGAAAACTGATCAGTTAAGTGGTTGCTTAGCAACACATAACTGTTAGCAGCTTAACGACTCCAGTTGAGGTTTAACGGTTAATCATTGTTCTCAAATGTAAATTAACGTAATTTGTCTGCCTATGACCCCTCACTGCATTAAGTATTAAAGCACCGCATCACAATGTTAGATTAATTTTAAGTGATTTGTCACCGTTAACCTGCTTGTTAATCGATGCAGCCGTTCAGATATCAGGATTTCTCCTTTTGCAGCCAGTTAGCTTGCTAATTGTGAACTAACGGTAAAGCGTTAACGTTCACTGCAACACACCGACACGTACCGTAGTTTTCTGTGTAGGAGAAGCACACCAACGCGATACAAAACGTCCCGAAAAACAGACGATTCCTTCGTATGAAAATCCTCCAGGAGAAGACGACAGCTTTGACTTTGGCTGGATGAGATGATAGCTAATGCTAGCTAGCTCCGATGCAGGCGTCACTGTACGTAGAGACGGTCCCGGACGGCTGCACCAGAGAAACACCACCAGCTCTGTCATTTAACGATAATTAAGGTCTTTATCGATTTGATATCCAGAATATAAACACACCAGAGGAAAGAGGAACTTCTCGGCGGTCTGTCGGGTGGATTCATGTCGATGTCAGCCGTTGTTAAATTAGCAAAAACACAAGTTAACCTGATTGAGTGCCGAATTAATTCAATGTAAAAATCAAAGATGGTGAATGACTTCTTGCTCGCTCAGTGCTGCCGCTGCTGGCCGGAAGATGAACTGCAACAACACTCATGAGCAGATAATGCTGTTCTAGTAAGAAGGCTGTAAACACTAGTGTTTTTAATGTCTTTATTTAACTTCAATCTGTCAATCTTCCATTTATTTAATGTATTTTTTTTAATTATTATTTTATTTAGTGCTTCATTTGTGCCCACTGCCATTAGACTGTACAACAAGAACTGTGACAACAGGTTAGAACAGCTATGAAGGCCCACCACCCCACACAGTCCTTCATCATCCTACTCCACACACTCCTTCATCATCCTACCCCACACCCTCCATCTCCATCCTACCCTACACACTCCATCACCCTACCCACACATTCATTCATCATCCTACCCCACACACTCCTCCATCTCCGTCGTACTCCACACACTCCTTCATCATCCTGCCCCACACCCTCCATCTCCATCCTACTCCACAAACTCCATCATCATCCTACCCACACACTCCTTCATCATCTTATCCCACAAACTCCTTCATCATCCTACCCTACACACCATCATCATCCTGCGCCACACACTCCTTCATCATCCTACCCCACACACTCCATCTCCATCCTACTCCACAAACTCCATCATCATCCTACCCACACACTCCTTCATCATCTTATCCCACAAACTCCTTCATCATCCTACCCACACACTCCTTCATCATCCTACCCACAAACTCCTTCATCGTCCTACCCACGCACTCGTCCATCTCCATCCTACCCCACGCATTCCTCCATCATCCTACCAAACACTCCTCCATCTCCATCCCGCTTTTTCCAATTTTTGTATTTTTGTACTTTAAAAAAGCATTTAAAATGATTAATCAATTATAAAGATAGTTGGCAATTCATTTTCTATCGACTAATCAATTAATTGTTGCAGTTCTAATTCCTAAATATTCATTGCAGTCTAATAAAATGAAAGACAAATTGCTACATGCATCATTTAACACTTTCATTGTTGTCTTTATATTAAAATCCTACATCCAGCCTGTTTCCTCCTGTTCATACTGACCATTAGAAGATCCCTTCATAATGCACTTACAATGGAAGTGATGGGGGACAAAATCCACAGTCCTCCTTCACTTACATTGAAAGCACATTTGAGGGGAGTTTTTTAATAGCCAGTATGAGCAGGAGGAATGATTACAGCGAGGAAAACCGAGGAGCGAGGGAGTGAAGAAAATTGTGAACTTGTCCTTTAAAGTTCCTGATTTAAATCTAAATTTTGCTGATTTTAAACCATTTTATTTGGGAAAACTTGTATTTAGATATTTTCACTTTTGCTACTTTTCCTGTCAAAATCCAACAGTTTATGTTGTCATTTTTTAACCAAAACCACCATCTTTCCATGTCCACATACTTCTGACCATGTAGTGGATCGGTTTGAGACAGTCACTCAGATGTTATTAAGAGTACATGTATTTATTAAACATTAACAAACAAACATTTTCATCACACAAGTGTCCATCACTTCCTCTACTGTTTCTTCTTCACCACGTGAGCGCAGTCGTATTTCCCTCTGACCACGGTGAGTTTGACGCCGGGCAGGTCCTGCGTCCGCCCGCCCTGCACCAGCACCACGTTGTGCTCCTGCAGGTTGTGTCCCTCGCCGGGGATGAACACCACCGCCTCCTTCCCGTTAGAAAGCCGCACCTGAGCGCACTTCCTGTTCGCAGAGTTGGGCTTCTTGGGCTTTCGGATCATGGTCTTCAGGATCACCGCCTTCAGCTGGGGGCGGCCGAAAGTGGCGCCAACAGTTTTGGGAGGCGGTTTGGGCTTCCCCTTGCGGTGCATCTGGTTGAGGGTGGCCATTGTCCTGGAGAGGACGGGTCCCGTCCAGGCAGAGGCATGCTGGGACGCTGCAGGGAGGAGCGAGTCATTCACTTGTTAAAAATGAAAAAACAGTTTTATATTTATCTTAAAGGACGAGTTCACAATTTCTCAAGTGTGTCTTAAACCAACAGTCAGTCATCAAATGAACATTGAAGCTGTTTTTCTTGCTGTAATCATTCCTCCTGTTCATACTGACCAGTAGAAGATCCCTTCATAATGACCTTACAATGGAAGTGATGGAGGACAAAATCCACAGTCTGAAGCTAATATGAAGCTTCAGCGTCCAAATGAGTCAAATCAAGTAGATATCTTTCAACGTTACAGTCTTTTTAGTGCCA
Source organism: Thunnus albacares (assembly GCF_914725855.1). Taxonomy (NCBI): domain Eukaryota; kingdom Metazoa; phylum Chordata; class Actinopteri; order Scombriformes; family Scombridae; genus Thunnus; species Thunnus albacares. The sequence goes on from NC_058113.1 coordinate 34,041,972, forward strand.
AAGTTCCTCTTTTTGTTACTATACTTCCACCTGCAGCTCAACAGGGAAACACTGTCCGAGGAAACACAAAGAGGGAATTTGATGCTAAAAAGACTGTAAATGTGTCAGATATCCACTTGATATGACTAACTCAGACTGATGAAGCTGAATAGAAGCTTCACACAGACTTTAAATGACTGTGTGGACACACTGTGGATTTTATCCTCCATCACTTCCATTGAAAACACATTTGAAGGATCTTTTAATATCCAGTATGAACAGGAGGAATGATTACAGACACCTGACTGCTGGTTTAACACACTGGGAACATTTTGAACCCTCCTTTAATGTCATTCAAAGCTTCAAACATCACTGAACCTTCATTAGTTTCACAGGTTTGAAAGTTTTGCTGTAAACTATATATAAAGGAACCAACACGTTACTCGTTACACAAGATAGTAACAGGTGGAGCTGAAACAATGAGTCCAAATTCAGTCAACAAAAATCAATGAGCATCTATTTTGATTATCAATTGTTTCTGTCATTTTTCAAGCAAATCACAACTGACTAATCGATTAATCAATCAATCATTTCAGCACATGATTGTGTGGAATCAGCGCTGTAAATGTAATTATGCTGAATTGACCATTACATGCACCAGTAACCAACTGGTCTGAATATGTTTCTCTATCAGACAGGAACTTGTATTCACTGCAGGTGTAAACTTGCCTTGAAGCAGTGACGTCAGCACTGGTCTCAGGCTCCATAATGACGACATGTCTGAAACAAACCAGTTAAACATGTTAAAATGTGTTACTGTAGCAGTGCTTTCATACATTATTTAACTTTGTATTACCTGCAAATGTTCATGAGAAGAAGAAAAGGACAAAAGATATACATTTGCTCATTACGTTCTGGGAAATTACAGCCTGCGAAATAAAGTTTGACCTTGATGAGTCGAGTATTTGATTTGGTGGATTAGTCAGAAAGACACAATCCTGTATGGATCTTTTATCAATAAAGAGCTCTCAAGGTATTTTCCCAAAATGTTACTGCATCACAACATATATCAATCTAACAGCACAGACTGCTGCCTCTCTGATGACTGTTAAGCTATTTCCGGATAACAGGAAACAGAGACGTCCTCTTCTGTACGCCGGTCTTTGTTTACAGTCTGATTAGCAACTTGAGACGGTCCAGTCGACATTTCAGCTAATCTCTATAAACAGATATATGCATATGAATGCAGATATATTTTTTAAAATAAGCTAATAAAAAGCTAAATCATCATCAGATGATAGCTGATGGGTTCTGAGATTGCATTTCAGCCACTGTGTTCCACCTCTTTTGCTCTTCACACAGATTGTTTACCTGCATGCAAACAAAGCCTGCTCAGACGTGATTGGTCGATACTACAAACTGACCACAAACAGAAACCAGAACACCATAAACAGAAATCTGCATTTATATGCAGACTATTTGCCTTTTACAGCTGACACTCAGACTCATACATACACTGAATGCCCGACACTCATTACATTCATTTTGACATTTGAATAACACTATAATATCTGTGGCACTATGACATGTCCTCAGAAACACGGGAACACACATCAGCTCCGTACCACCAGCGTCATAATGCTTCATTCTGTTGACTTTTACACCAAACTCAATTCAAAATTTGCCAGAACTAAACTGTACTCACGCTGGTGAACATGGCTGAACAAGAAAAATTAAAATCTTCTGTCCCATTCGGTGTGATAATAAATAAATTCACTAACAATCTAAACAAACAATGAGCAGATTGGTTCTCGTCGCTCCATACAGCACACAAGAAGGCTTCAATGCAGTGGTGGAAAGAAACTAAATACATTTACTCAAGTACTGTATTTAAGTACAGTTCTGAGGTACTTGTACTTTACTTGAGTATTTCCATGTGATGCTACTTTCTACATTTCAGAGGGAAATATTGTACTTTCTACTCCACTACATTTATTTGACAGCTTTAGTTACTTTTCAGATGAAGATTTGACACAATGGATAATATAACAAGCTTTTAAAATACAACACATTGTTAAAGATGAAACCAGTGGTTTCCAACCTTTTTGGCTTTTGATGTCTTACAAAAAGCAGTGTGTAGTCGGGGTCACATTTCACATGTCTATGAGTTGTTAACAGCTCCACCAAATAGTGATTTTTCCCTCTAAACTTCTCACATGCTTTCATTTCAATAAATGTTCAAATGATCCAATATTTCAGCAAAAATCAAAGATTAGAGAAAAAGTCCAGAAACTGAAAACAGATTTGTGTATCAGAACTTTGTTTTTTCTTCTTTCCTCTCCCATTAATCATCTCACCACCCCTCAGATTTATCTGCTGACCCTTTGGAGCGGCCCGACCCCTAGGTTGGGAACCACTGGACTAAACTAGCTAACTGTATATAAAGTAGTGTAAACTAGCTCCACCTCCAGCAGCTACAACAGTAACATGCTGCTCTAACACTGATGCTTCACTATTAATAATCTAATGATGTCATATATAATAATATATCAGTCAGAGGGACCAAACCACTACTTTTACTGCAATACTTTAACTACATCAAGCTCATAATACTTATGTACTTTTACTGCAATACTTTAACTACATCAAGCTCATAATACATGCAGGATTTTTACTTTTACCGTATTGGTACTTTTACTGAAGTAAAGTGCTGCTTCGAGGTTATCGGAGTTATTTGTTTGTTATTATATCATTTGAAATTAACTTGAAATAAGACGGTCTACGTGAAACTAATTAATACCGAACTAATTAGCGACCTCTGACCTTTGTATTAGATCTTAAATTAACTTGATTACTTGTCTTTAATTTCTAATGAACAAGAAACTGTGAAATAATAATATTGTCTAAATGGAGTCTGGAGTTACTTTAGTTCCACTAATTAAAACGACACCAAACAGTCATGATGCAAACTGCAGTATATGTGCAGCTATTATTATTATTATGTATACAAAACGCCCGAGACCACTTTCCCATTCACTCGATTATATATTCACTGTACATTTTATAAAGAATACATGCATGATAGTCAGTGGCTAAAAGCTAACTGGCTAACTGACAGGAACACAGAGGTTATCGCTGGTTTAATCTCTTCTCACCTGTTCAGACAGCTGAAAGCTCCACCGGCAGATTGTTACAGTCTGTCTGCTCAGCTAAAGCAGCTTTTCACTTAGTTTATCTGAAGCTATTTATCGCATATTGATTGAATATCATCCAAGGACTTCACACATCCCAGCGTGAAATACTGTGTGCCGGAAGTAATTCTGTCAAAGTACAAGTACTTCCGGATTTCTTCTTCTTGATTTTTTGTGGCGGTTGGCGTCCAAAATACCACATTATCGCCATCTAGTGGATTTAAACTGAAATCTCCACTGACTAAATAAAAAAGTAACCCATTTCCCACACATTTCCCCCTCTGCTATAACTTCTCTGTTTTTTCAGATGTTTGAGAGAAACTCAAATAAACTTTTCTCAACATCTGCTGCACATCTTCTCCAGAAACTCCAACAACACCCAGAAATCTACTTGCTGCATCTACTATTATGTTAATTTTCCCAAATTTTCTTTCTATTCCAGTAATACACTTAATTACCATTGCCAACAAGGCCAAAAACTTCCCCTGATCCCTACAAAAGCAAAAGTCAAGTCAAGCCATTTTTATTTATTTGGCGCCACATCACAACAGAAGTCATCTCAGGGCTCTTTTCACATAGAGCAGGTCTAGTCTGTACTCTTTAATTTACAGAGACCCAACATTCCTCCATGAGCAGCACTTGGTGACAACTGTAAAAGAAAACTGAATAACAGGTTATCATTTGATGTATTTCTTCAATATATCATACATGTTTCAGACAGTGTTTAAGTTCAGTTTAGTGTTAGTTTGTGTTTCACACATGTTCTAAATTCTTCTGTGCCATGTCTATTCTAAACTTAGTTCTTTGCTATGTAAGATGAGGCAGTTGTGTGTCTAACAGTTAAGTTTATTCTGTTATACCTTTACCTGAGCCAGTGATAAGATAAACTGTAGTTATGTAGATGTTTATGTGTAAAACTGATAAGCTTTAGAGGATAGTGTGGTTTGTCCTTAATTTAATATAGTAGTAATGTTATTTTGTGATGCTACTTGGTGCATGCTTATGTACTGTCATATATGGTCGTGAAGAAAGACTGTTCCTAGGTTAGCTGAACTTTTGACTTATGTTTCTATCTGAGGGTTGCTGACCTGTAAGGTTAGTAAACAGATGTCTTAAATTCTGTACAAGTAGTATTTAAGGGACTGGTTAAGTGCTAACCTTTCAGACAAAGAAAAGATAGCTAGGTGGTATCTTTGTCTCCAGAACTATGATGCATTATACTTCTGATTGTATTATTTGATTACACTATTTCATAACCTGACAATGCTCTCTTTGTGTGTTTATTGAGTGATCAGCAATTTCCCATTACACAATGACAAGGAAAAACTCCCTTTTAACAGGAAGAAACCTCAGGTAGAACCGGACTCTCGGTGGCCGCCATCTGCCTTGACTGGTTGGGCTGAGGGAGAAAGAAGGAGGGAGGGAGGGGGGGAGACATAGAGAAGCACAGCAACAACAATAATAAAAATAAAACCAATAATAATAATAGAAATATGAATAATAAGAATAATAATAGTGGGTGTGGGTTTCAAGCAGGACCACGGCAGCAGGGGGTCCCTACAGTCCATGGATCCATAACCAAGCGGTCCACGACCCTGATCCATAGAAACCTGCAAGATGAGAAAGCACAAAAACTCTGAGGATTCTACCTCCTTAGCTTCTTGTCTCACATCATAACATTTCTTACCTGCTGCCTCAAGCTTAAGTCTCTTCTTAGATCTGACCCTGATTATTTCTGCCTCCCTTACTCTCTTTTGACAGTTAGCCTATCATGCTGCATGATTCCCTTTGCAAAGAAGACACTCTGGATCTTTCTCACAGCCTCCTTCACAATCATTCTCCCTACATTTACCACATGTGGCAAAATCCCTCCTACATTACAACTTTGACCAAACATCCAACAATTCTTGCACTGCAAAGGTTTGGGAACATACTGCCTTACGGTGTACAACACGTGGTCCAAGAACAGGCAAGTACTCCAAACCAAAGTGAAGCATAAAAGATTTAGTCTCTTTTCATTAACTACCTCATCAAACCTCTTCATTCTATAGCTGTCTGTCAACCCTTTACACTCTTTAAATATCCTTGTATCTACTTCTGTGTGAGACTCCATCAACAACACCTTTTATTGGAGCTTTGGAGCCGACTACACACTGCTTTTTGTTAGACATCAAAAGCCAAAAAGGTTGGAAACTACTGGTTTCATCTTCAACAATGTGTTGTATTTTAAAAGTTTGTTATATTATATATAATTTTATTACATATAAATGTAGTGGAGTAGAAAGTACAATATTTCCCTCTGAAATGTAGTGGAGTGGAAGTATGAAGTAGCATCAAATGGAAATGATCAAGTAAAGTACAAATACTTCAAAATTGTACTTAAATATAGTACTTGAGTAAATATACTGAGTTACTTTCCACCACTGATTAAAGTGTATTAATCCAGCTTATCAGTGTCCACTGTAATGTGTCAGCGGTTTATTTCTGTGTTCTCAGATATCAGCTGTGTCCACAGATTATTGATTGTGATTGATGAAATTGCCCCTGATAAGAATCCATTAGAGCTCTGCTTCCAGTCGAAGGTCTCGTCCTTCACAGCAGATCAGCAGATCTATATCAGAGAACCACAGTTACATATTAAACTGGGAGGGAGCTCCAGGCGTGCAAACAGACATTCAGGTGAAGCCTTGCTGAGCTGCAGTCAGTCAGTGTGAAGATGAAGATGAGGCTGGAACTCTTCCTGGTCATCACAGCGGTGATTTGTGCTTCCAGCAACCCGCTGAACAAGGCAGCGGGGAGGAAGAAGTTGCTGCTGATCTCCTTTGACGGCTTCAGGTGGGACTATGACCAGGATGTGGACACGCCGAACCTGGACCAGCTGTCTAAGGACGGAGTGAAGGCCAAATACATCACACCCCCAATGCTGACCATGACATCCCCGTCCCACTTCACCACCATCACCGGTAACACACTCCTGCATTATTATTATCTTCCTACTTCTAATCTCTTCTAATTAGGGCTGCAACTAATGACTAATCAATGAATCTGCCAATGATTTTCTTGATTGATTGATTGGTTGTTTGGTCTATAAAAAGTCAGAAAATGGTGAAAAATGTTGATCACTGTTTCCCAAAGTGCAAGATGATGTCCTCAAATGTCTTGTTTTGTCCACAACCCAAAGATCTTCAGTTTACTGTCACAGAGGACTAAAAAACAGAAAATATTCACATTTAAGAAACTGGAAATTTTTTCCTTAAACGATGACTCAAAATAATTAATTGATTATCAAATTAGTTGGCAATTAATTTAATAGTTGAAAACTAATCTATTAATTGTTGCAGCTCTACAATTAATACTATTAGCCTATTACTACTGTAGTAACAGTAATATAGGAGGTAGCAGTACTACAACTACTGCTATTGTTTAGGCTAATACTACATTAAGTGATAGAAGTTGTAGATAGAGTACTTCAATAATCCCAAATAGAAATCTCAGAATTACAGCAGCAAAGTACAAATTCTGTACTGTAATATTTACGTTGAATAAACATTGTACAATGGTAGTGGCCATTAGACTGCACATTAGCAGTGCAAGACAGTAGATAATCATGTGTGCTTTGACGTTAGGTGGAGAATTGTCCTTAGAATTTAAACAAACATAGAATATATTAATGCTCACAGCTGGAGGCAGATAATAATAATTAAGTATAACAACAACAGATATGCTCAGCAAGAGAACTGAAATTATGTCTTTATAAATAGCACACAGAGCTGTAAACTGCCTCACTACATGTCTGTAGTTTTAGTCGTATCTAAGTAATCATATACTTTAACTTCTATGATTGGTACAACAAATAATTATACTCGCACTGTACTTGTTTTTGTACTTCACAGTGTTGCCGTCATGATGTTTTTTCTAAGCTGAATGTGGCAGATGTACATTTTTAGTTTGGAGTTTGGTTTGGATAATAAATCAAACAGTAAGATAAGATATAATGTTTTGTCCTGAAGTAAATTTGTTCTGTGCTCCAGGATACACACAAGGAAAAGCATGACATGAAAATGTGAAAAAAAAATTACAGTTATGATGTAGACCATTAGATTATGTAATCTGCGTTGCAGGCAGGAATAAACATTCATATACTGGGTGTGCTCAGTAAAAGTGGACTTTGAGGTGAGTTAATTGCATAATATGAAGGTTAAAGGCCAATAAACATGAATTAAAATAGAATCATTTCCTCTCAGTGGTATCTACTTTATTTGTGCAGATAGCTTTGATAGATAAGTAGTAGTATAGTTTTATTTGCAGATCTTAGTCATGCTTTATTTTACCGTTCCTTTAATTTGATACTAATTTCCTGTAAATTTGTAGGTATTGACCAGTTAGAATATTTTACAGAATTTGTTACAAATTATTTAAAAAACATAAAAAGCTTTAGGTTGGTTAATTGATAAGTGTCCCCAATTGTGTTTGGGTTCAGTTGTTAATTTGCAAAACTTCCTAATAAATTAGATTCTTACAAATAGGATTTTTCCAATAACTTCCTAAATGTAGCTGCTGGGTAACTGTTAATTCTTCAGACATTTCTTTGAAAAGGTTGTTTAATATGGTACTTTATTGAAAACATGCTCATTATAGAGTTTTTAAAAAAGAATCTAATATGTTGATATGTAGTTTGACACACAAAACCATACACTGAAAACTGATTTTTTTTTCAGTCTGTTAAACAATTAAGAGCCTACTTTGATAAGAATTTTTGCAAATGAACAATTAGGAAATAATCAAATATGAGGCCACTAAACCAACTTAACACCTTTTTTCATTTCTTCTTATAATTTGTACCGCATTGCATCAGCCTTTCTGTAAAATGTCCTAAAAGTTTACCAGTAAATACCTGCAAATACCTGCAAATTACCAGGAAATAAAGTGTTACTAAGGTTTTGATAAATCTGTCTCAACTGTTTTCACAGGTACTATTTTTTTCAGTAGAAAGTAATTCCAGTGGAAACGGTCTCCAGTGACCCTGTTTCTGAAAGAGACATTGCCATTAAATTTAAAAAAAGGTTTTAACACCACCAACCAACATCAGACCAACATCAGACCACCAGACCAGCTCCCTCCATATGTTGGGGAGGTGTCCACTGCTGCAACTCCCATAAATCGCCTTTTTGTTATGTAATATTGCACCAATAATAAAAATAAAAATGTTTTTAAGCTATATTGCATTCAACCTTCTTTGTTTTGGGGTTGAAGCAGAAATCTGAGACAAAGCTGGACACATTCAACCAAAACTGTCTGCATGGAGAGAAACCACTGGAGGGAGCCGAGTAATTATAGTGAAACAACCCTTTAAAGAGGACAAATTACATATCCAGATTTTCATGTGCATACTCTGTTTTATCTGAGATGTGTGTGTATTGCACATTTAACAGCACAGTATTTGTATGTTGTGGAGGACATATTAATGGTCAGACAATATTTTCTGCGCTTTTGAGTTAGACATCTCCATCCTTGGGCCACAAAATAAGATGTAGTGAGATCTAAACTGTCCGTACAGGAGCTTCAGCTGGACAGAATATAGGAAATGGTCCTTTACTAAATTTACAGCATCTTTGACTGTTTGAAATTACTCAACGTTGTTGGTTTTGAGTGCTTTGTTGAGTGTCACTGTGCTGTTTCCTGTTCATCAGGCAGATGGGTGGAGGATCACGAAGTTGTCCACAACCTGATGTTCAACTCCGAGACGAACCTAAAAGTTCCCATCAAACAGACAATGACCAGATCAGAGTGGTGGGACAACGGAGCTCTGCCATTATGGATCACAGCACAGAACCAGGTGATTGATCAGGATGATTTATAACCAAAAACACTGATGTTAACATACGTAGACAACAAGGATTAAGTTTAAATTTAGAATGAATTGTAATTTATTTAACCTTGTTTTAAAACAATAAAATTATTAAAATTTTAATTTAAAACAAAGAGTTGTTTTGAATTCCACATACACTGTCCTGCTCCTTGTAGATTCATCCACCACTGAAAATAGTCCCCAACAAATGCACTATTTCCTCCTGTTTGTGTAACGTTTTCTAAAAACTGAATTGCCCGGCTGTTGTAGGAAATAACCAACCATTTAAAAAAAGCTATGTATTTGTGAGTTGTTTTTAAATATTTACTTCTTCAGTCGGTAGATATCTACAATTTGTTCAGTGATTCAAAGAGTTCAGGTGGGAATTAAGAATGGGGATGTCATCTTCCTATTATAGCTACATAGCTGCATCAATTAAAAAACAGCAGCAGAAAAATGGCCACAAAAATGGTGACAAGCATGGAGGAGATGAACACAACTCTACAGGATGTTGTAAGTTGACTTACAGATACAAGTACCAACGTTATTTCTTCAGTCCTTATGAAAAACAGCAGGCAGCTGTTTTCAGAGAAAAAGCTGTAAAAAGCCACTGTACACTACTTGCTCTGTACCAAATGGCAAACAGACACAGTTAGCTGTAGACTAGCTGGTGAACATAGTGGAGCATTTAGCAGCTAAAGAGCCAGATATTTCCCTCAGGAGTTGGAGTTGAGTAAAATCAGTTATTGTAGGTTTAAGTCCACAACCAAATTCATCTGCTGTTTTTTGTGTTTCCTTGTTGTTTCAGGGTCTGAAAACCGCTTCCTTCTACTACCCAGGAGGCGGGGCCAACTACAGCGGCCAGGCGGTCAACCGAGCGTTGGTGCTGGAATATGGCCACCCAGATGACAATGAGACTGAGTGGCGCGAAAACATCGACAAGGTGATGAGCTGGTTCTCAGAAGAAGACTTCCACCTGGTGACAATGTACTACGGTGAGCCAGATAGTGTGGGCCACGCCAAGGGGCCCGATCACCCAGACAGGAAGGTGATCATCAAGCAGATTGACCGCACCATCGGCTACCTGAGGGAGGCCATCGAACGCCATCACCTGACCGACAGCCTGAATGTCATCATCAGCTCCGACCACGGCATGACCACCGTCAAGAAGCGACCACAGGTGGACGAGGTCGTCCTCAATAAGTACTTGAATTTACTGAAGCTCACCAGCTTTGAGATCCTCGACTACGGCGGGTTTGGCATCATAAAGCCGCGGCTGGGGAAGGAGCAGGAGGTTTTTGATGCACTGTCCAAAGTACCAAATATAACAGTCTACAAGAAAAATGAGATGCCCGAGAGCTTCCATCTTGCCAAAAGTGAGCGCTTGCCTCCCATCATAGTCGTCGGAGATCTGGGATTCAACCTGAACTCTGTGAGTTTTACATCAAACCTTCTGCACCCCAACAGATCATCATCAATCCATGTATTCATCTTTTTTTTAAGAATGTATTTTGGTCTTAAGTAATAAGTGTATAGTAAAGAGATGATAGGGAATGAGGGAAGAAAAAGAAACAAAATAGCATTCAACAAAGATCCCCGAGTGGACTCAAACCGGTGACGTTGCAGTTTGGGGTCGGCCCCTCCTTCTTTTTGTTACTATACTTCCACTGCAGCTCAACAGGGAAACACTGTCCGAGGAAACACAAAGAGGGAATTTGATGCTAAAAAGACTGTAAATGTGTCAGATATCCACTTGATATGACTAACTCAGACTGCTGAAGCCTCATATAAGCTTCACATCAACTTTTAAATGACTGTGTGGACACACTGTGGATTTTGGCCTCCATCACTTACATTGAAAGCACATTTGAAGTCACTAGTTTGAGAGCTAACACTATGAGGAGTTGATGAAAAGGAAATTGACAGTTGACAGAAGTCTCTCAGTTACACTGTTTTCATAAATATGCCTAAAAATAGTTTTTACCTCATTTAAAAAAACTGAAAAATATCCATCTAGTATGCAGCTGTGGTTTAAATGTTCCTGTCCTTGAGGAGAATTCAAGTTTCAGTTTGACTTTAAATTCTCCTCCGAGTTTTCACACCTGAAACCACATATTCTGAACTTGACCTCCGACTTTGGAGACACCTGAACAGTTTCATTTGAAGGCAGCATAAAGTCGTAGATCAGCAGTGATGTGAGGAAACAGCAGCTGACTCAGACTAAACCTCACTCTCTCTAAATCTGTTTCTTCATCTTTTTGTTTCCCACCAGAGATTCATCGTCTACGTCAACAAAGGTGACCACGGCTTCCATAACGGAGAGATGGACATGAAGACCATCTTCAGGGCCTTCGGACCCGACTTTAAGAGGAACTTCCTGTCCGAGCCGTTTGACAGCATCCACATCTACCCTCTGATGTGCAAACTGCTGCAGATCGAACCGGCACCGCACAACGGATCACTGGCCGTGACCGAGAACATGCTGCTAAACAGCGGTGGGTCTGACTCACAATAGTGTCTTTAAATAACAGACGAGCTGGATGAGTCTATTATTGTCTCCGTGAGTCTGTTTACCAAAGAAACAGAGAAAAGCTGAGTTTAAGTCCTTAAATCCACCCAAGCCTAGACTGGCAATTGGGAGCACCCAGACTTTTCCCGGTGGCCTGGCCTGCTAAATGACCCGGCATGCCCGCTGCAGGCCACAGATTTTTTAAATTTATTTATTTTTACCCTGAACCAACACTGCTCTGCGCTGCGACAGTAGAGAGCAAGTCGAGAGAGAGAGAGTAGTTGGCAGTTATATGTTTCGTTTGGCAGTAAGTGAATTTAGAAGCTAAATGACTTAGCAGCAAGATGGATGGTGGAAAAAAGAGGAAGGGAGGAGCAGAGAGGGAGAGAGAGAAAAAAAGAAAGGTAAATAAATATGCTAGCTAGCTGATGTTTGCTACCTAGCTAATGTAGCTAATGCTACCGATGCATCATCATCGGTCCCTGTCAATGTTAAAGCAGCCAAGAAACTGGACAATCACTAATAAAAGTGGTTGTTCCCTTTCTAATTTCCTCAAAAACATTGATGGCATAATTGGTATATCTAGTCTGGTTAATGTGGTCAATATTATTTGAAAAGTCATTGGTTTTGGTGAAAATTTCAGTCAGCGAGTTCATACTTTGAGCTCATAATTTAAAATTATTGAGATAACACAATGTCTTCTGTCACACTATTCAGGCTACTGTAATATGTTGAAACTTAAAGATCTATGTCATTTATTATAAGAGCTGGATACCAGACTAGAAATGGCTTCCATTCAGTCCTATAGGAATTGTTTGGCTGGCGCATACGCCAAAAAAAGTTTCCAGCTTTTTTTCTGGGTTTGCTTCTGCATTGTGCGGCCCACTGAATATGCACAGAAGTGTTTCCCCCGCTGGCCACGCCCACGAGTTCCCGCTCAGCCCATAGACTTTACATTGTGATGATGCCACAGATATTTAAGTTGCTTTTCTCGGCTTGAGGAAAGTTTTATAAATATAAAACCTCCATGGATCAAAGGTTCATAATAGAAAGAGTCATAATTGACATTGTCTGCAGTTTGAGGCGTCCTGTCAACAGTTTTACAGACATCTCTTTTACAGTGGTGGTCTGTGGGGAAAAAAAACTTTTTGGGCCGCAGGGAGATTTTTTGCTGCAATACTGCAATACCTAACCCAGTTCTTATTATACATCCATGGTTCAGCATCGTCAGGTTAGGCTAACCCATTGTTGCTAACTTCGGGGCTAACCTCCCTTTACTTTTCCAGGAGTTAACGTGATTTTTCTTGGTCTTGACAAGCTGCAACATTTTTTAACTGACACATTGTAGTCTGTATTGTACATTTACTGATCTATTCTTTAAAAGGAGCTACGCTACTAGGAGTTTCCCAGGCAACGACACAGACTCACGTTTAGAAACAGTGCTGCTCAGAGGGTCCTAAACCCTATTGATTTCTAAATGAATAGATATTTTGCATCATTTTTGGCATTTAAAAAACATTTTTTTGGCCTGGCGGGGTTCTCGTTGGCCTGGCGGCTCACCAAGCCTGTACAATTATGGGGGAAACACTGTATGTTATTTAATGTTTGTGTTGGTTAAAGGGCTTTTTTAACCTTGGATGGGTAACTGTTAGTGTATATCAGTAAACTGAGTAGGGTATTGTGCTCTTGCTCTGTTCTTTGGAGAGATTTGTTAACTGTATTATATTGGTACATTAAAAATATGGTGTGCTGTGCTCTTGCTTTTTTCTTTTTGAAGGTGGAGAGAGCACCACAGTAGTACCGGAGCCCACTACTACAGAGAAACCCACAGGTACAAGACATTTTCTATTTTTTAAGTATATTAGTTGTTAATTTAGTTATTTATTATTGAATAAATATTGAAATGCACCTTTGGTTTTATTTGAGGTTCATAACAATACATTGTACTAAGCAATTGTTGGCTCATTAGTTTGGTATTCAAATGCACTAAAATTCACCAGAATGCAGGAAATCAAGTCGTTGTAACTAAAATTTTCCTAGTGGGGGACCCTCAGACCCCCCTCTTAAACACTGGCCTGACTGGGGCTATAGTTCTTGCTATATTTCCAGACCTGAATGATTTTCCCAGTTCGGCCCTGAATCCACCTCCATGATGTCAGTTTAAGACACAGTAGTTTGTGAAACAGGAACTTGCAGATTGCAAAAACTAACCCTAACGTTGTGTGGTTCCCTCCGTATAGAGACGGGGTTAAACAAAGACTGAGAGTCTACACCCAAAGCGTCTGTAATAATAAAATGTATTTATATAGAATTTGTTGAAAAAATGCTAGAAAGTGCTTTAAAAGGCAATAAAACAAGATAAATGAAGAAAAAGTAAAGGTGATAAAATAAACTATGAAAACAAGGCAGCACCATGATTCACTTTTTCACAGATAGATGATGAAAAGATGAAAGAAATAATCAGTAAGAGATCAGATTGAGTCTAATTAGACAAGAAGCGACTTCAGCCGTCTATGGATCAATTGTAATAACAGTTAGGACTGCAGATAATGATTTTTTTCTCTTCACAGTCAATAAAATGCTAAAAAATAGTGGAAAAAAAGGCATCTACAATTTCTCAGAACCCACAGCGATGTTTTCAGTTATTTTGTTTGTGTGATTAAGAGGCTATGTTCACATTATTTACTGAAATGGCCCAAATTTTTGCCTCCAAGTGACTCAGATCAGAATTTTTCACAGAAGTGTGAATAAACCAAATCTGATTGTTTCATATCAGATCGAGGCCATTTGCATATGTGGTTCTAGATCTGATTCATATCTGATCTCTGGCTGTGTGACCGCTGTCACAACACTCAGATCAGATACAAATACATGTCACTTACAGACATAAACCATCGAGATAAAGATCAGATCTGACAAAAAAAATCAGAAATTAGCATTTAGACCTGTAATGTGTGACTGTAACTGTCATCTGATATTCAATTTTCTTTCATATATGGCAAAGAAAAAATGCAAATTGTCACATTTGAGAAGCAGGATAAAAGAACATTCAGCATTTTTGCTTCTAATATGACAGAAACGATTAATTGATTATCACAATAGCTGTCTGTAGCTGAGTTCTGTCTGTCTGTCTGTTTTCAGGTGGATCACAGACAACTCATCTGTCTGTTGCTCTGCTGCTGTCGACGCTGCTGCTCTTCATCTTCACAGGGCTGTAACAGATCCAGGATCAGATCTACACATCTGAGATCAGGGCTCGTATTTATCAAACTTGTAAGAATACTTCTAAAACACTTAAAAAGTCTTAAAAAGCAAAGATTTAGGTTTAGAAGGTTTTTAAATGTCTTAAATTTCATTTACGAAGCTCTTAAATATTTTTTCTGTCACAGGCAGTGATGTTAGTTATAAAATATATTTTTAACGTGATTTCTGCTGTTGGTAGACGAGGTGCGTCAGACAAATCAGAGAATTTAGTTCCACACTGACACATGCAGATCAATGAAGATGATCAGAAAGTGATTGATCGTCAAGTAAATGCAGATTTACTCTTGTTTGACAAATACGAAATTTGAAAAAGTGCCGTGACATCCCATCAAATGTTCAAATAAAAATATAATAGAATATAAAACAACTCTATTCTTACTGATGCTGCTTCAGTAATGTATTATTGATCCTGATCAACGATATTTAGTCTAATCAGCAGTTATCAATGATCTACTCTGAATCGACTGAACACAACCCTGCAGCTCTCAGACATTTAAACTCAACTACTCTCCAAAATGTTTTTTAGAACTAGTTTGTGACTAAAAGTGAAGATTTTTACTTTTATCTTAAGAATTAGATAATTTTAGCAGTTTGATATTTACAGTTTGAGTCCTGATCTACAGATCCAGACTTCCACCACTTCATCTGAAACACCTTAACATCAGATAACACTATATTTATGGGAATTATTATTGATATTATTTATAAACAAAATCAACTTATGATCAGATTCTCTTTCAGTCATTTTATTGTTAATACTGATGCAGAAGAAGCACTTCTTATATGTCATACAGCAGAGTTGCAGATCTGTGAATAAATCAGTAAACTCTGGTCAACAAAGGACATTTTATATAATTATAAAGTGGAATTGTTATTTAAAATAAGTATATAGTTATATGTTTTTATGAATTGCAGTGTGGAGGATTTGTATCCTGTACCATAAAAAATAAATTCAATAAAATGATTATAACTTGATCAGTTTTGCTTGGCAGTTTCTTTATAAATAAAACAGTTTTATTGTTTTCTTGAAACAAATTTAACAAACAATTAAAAATACTTAATATGCTACATATTACATGTGTTGAAACGTATATATTCAACGTTGCTGTGGTTTGCAGAAACATACAGAAACTAACTCTAGTGGTGAGATTGCAGATTGCAACAGACTGAATACCCCTCCCCTCCCCTCCCCCTCCTCATGAACATACTTGTGAATATTATATTTCATTTCTGTCTGTAGATCCCATTAAAAAACATTTTTTTCTCATCAAACAGCCTCCCAGCTTCCTCAGAAAATGTATAAATTGTGTTTTCCTTGAAACAAATGAAGGAATGTTTGTTTTCTCAACCCAATCGCAAGAACAAAACGTTAGCATTGAACATTTCTGCAAACCACAGAAACATTGAATATATACATTTCAACATGTATCATATCAACATTTCTACAAACGTAGCATATTAACATTTCTATTCGTTGAATAATGATGTTTTATGGTGTGACAACGCTGTGGTTAAGGTCTGGTTAGGTTTAGGCACAAAGACCACTTGGTTAGAGTTAGGGTTAAAATAAAATAAAAAATAAAATAAAAACGGCTGCAAATGTCTCAATGTCTCACTGAAAATACCAACCGGCTTTTATAGTTTGAAACAGGAAGTGGACATTGATTTCGAGGTGGTCTTGAACCGTGCTCTGCTGATTTCCAACTTTTTGCTAAGAAACTTCCTAACCGTCCAGCGACCCCTCCTCTTCCTGATAGGAAAGTCAGCTCATATAAATCTCATGTGAATTCTTCACTCTAGAAATTTTGATATGATACGTTTTGTTGAAATGTTAATATGCTATGTATTACACATGTTGAAACGTATATATTCAATGCTTCTGTGGTTTGCAGAAACATACAATGCCAACATTTTATTCTGGCTTAAACTCACTCCAAAGTTGACATATCCCACTTCTAGTCAGATGACAGATGCAGAGACCACAGGTTTTCAAAGGTCCATTGTGTGGGATTTAGTGGCATCTAGTGGTGAGATTGCAGATTGCAACAGACTGAATACCCCTCCCCTCCCCCTCCTCATGAACATACATGTGAATATTATAGCCTATTCCATTTCTGTCTATAGATCCCCATAAAAAACACTTTTTCTCATCAAACAGCCTCCCAGCTTCCTCAGAAAATGTAAAAAATATTTTCCTTGAACTAAATGAAGGGATGTTTGTTTTCTCTTCAGCTGACTAAAAGATTAACAAATGAAAACAGTCAGAGTTACAATTTAAATGTTTAAACTTTAATGATGCTGGAAACCAAATCAAAAATCTGCACAGAACAAAATAAACAGGAAGTGAAATAATACAAGATAGATTAGTATTTCTGACTTCTACATATTTCACATTATAATGATGTAGCCCCAAGTTAGACTGCCACTGGTTAGGGGGCCTGCTGGGTCCTGGTGAGGATGGAGGAGGTGCTGCACAGGGTCCAGCTGCCACCCAGAGGGAGAAAGGTTGCAGTTGATGGAGACAGACTAGTCCCATACAGAGGGTATTCTCTCCCTTTCCAAAACCCTGAGTCCACTCCACCTTCCCCAAGTGCCATCGTGGACACTCTACACATGCCTAGGCCCAGGAGAAGGACCCCAAGGTGACCTATGAACACAAACCCCCTTCCCCCATCACACAGCCCCTCAGAGACAGTAGCTGTGCCCCTTGTCCCATGCCTCTTCTCCCAATATGTTTACTTAAATACAATATGTTATACTTATTCCGATACTTGGCTTCCTACATTTACACCATGGTGATGTTTTATGATCTGGTGAATGGTGAAACTACTTTGCAGAGATAACAGGCCAGTCGCACCTGTCCGCTGAAAGGAGGGACTGTGAGTGTGTAAAGATAAGAAAATAAGTCCTACTGCACTGTCCGTTGAGAGAACAAAAGTGAACTGTGAGTGTGTAGAGATAGGAAAAGGTCAGCTGGAGCTGTTGTAATACAGCAGATTAGGAAAACTATCTGTGGAACAGGAATGACGGCACCAACAGCATCATTTTATTCATAAAATGAAAGTTACTGAATCATGAATCATGAATCAATCACAACAAAAACACTCTTGTAACTTTTTCTTCATAAGCCAAACACTTCCCCTTTCTTCTTCTCTGTTTCAGTGCGTCAAACATGACGTCACACAGCTGCGTCCCCTATAAAATCATCCAGAGCCTGAGAAGACTCAGACTCTCACAAACTAAATGAGCAATATTTTATTAAAACATAATCTGCAGGCTGCAGCTGTTTTTATTGCTCCTTTATATCGGTTCTGTTCTGTCAGTAATTAACGGGTTTAAATTGTCTATTTGTGTCTTACTCTGTGACAGACAGACGCTGCTGTAGATCTATAATCAATTAATAAAACATTGGAGCAGTTATCAGCTGTTTTCCTTCCAGTTATCACTATGTAGAAACTATTAAGTAACAGTTTAAAGTGTTGAGTGAATTTCAAGTTTAAACTTTAGAGTTTAAATTATTACTTATTAATTTCTGACTTCTACATATTTGACAGTTGAGATGATGCATCATGAGCAGTTGTCTCCTCATAATAACGATGGAGTGAACGAGGATGTCTCGTTTGATGAATTAAATTCCTCCTTCCTCACATCTCTCTCACATCCTCGTGGGGAGGAGCTGGGACACGAGGAAGAGACGTGAGTCAGGGAAGTGAAGAGACACGTCAGCATAATGAAAAGCTCCCTGTGACTCCCAGCCAATCAGCTCTCAGCCTGCTCTTGTTCCTTGTTGTTTCATGAGTTCAGTTTGTATTTTAGTCCTGGTTTTCAGTTCAGTCTTTTTGGATCGTTTGTTCGGTTTTGTTCTGTTCCTGAGTTGTTTAATAAATATATTCTTCAGTTCCTTTTGCCTGCTGTGTCCTGCATTTGGGTTCATCTGCTCTGCACCTCATGACATGATCATCTTTATCTTTCGTCATCCTTCTGTCTTCTTGTTTTAACTTTACCTTAATTTTGTCCTGCTTTTGTTTGGCTTTCTGTTGTTATATTGCCTTCTGAGAGTCCCACTTCTGCTTTGTCTGTCAAAGCACTTTGTAAACTCTGTTTCTAAAAGGTGCTATATAAATAAAGTTATTATTATTATTATTGTGCTTCATTTCACAGCTGCTAACACAGACGTTCATCAGGATGAACTCTGGCCCCTATGTGTGATGTTATGTTATATAATTACATTTTATATGAGCATTAAAACGACAAAAATGTTGCTACTACACTTACACTTTTGTTTTATGATCTGGTGAATAGTGAAACTACTTTGTAGAGATAACAGGCCCAGTCACACCTGTCCGCTGAAAGGCGGGACTGTGAGTGTGTAGAGATAGGAAAATAAGTCCTACTGCACTGTCCGTTGAGAGAACAAAAGTGAACTGTGAGTGTAGAGATAACTTGAAGAGGCTGAGAGTATAACTATGGACCGCTCAGAGCATAACTTCGTACTTTACCTAAGACAGCTCTCTGTATCTGTTGTTGGTTCTGTACTTGCTTGTAAGTGTAATATTAAACCCAGACAGACATCCTCTGGTTTGTGGGTCTTTTATTACAGACAATTGCCACCACAGCCTTCACCATGAAGCTCCTGGTCTCAGCGTTCCTGCTACTGGTTCTCAGTTATCCAGCCACAGCTGAAGTTGTGGATTCGACACCGATTCCAAAAGACTGCCTTAGTTTCTTCTCCAACGGTCAACCACCCATCGGGCCATCAGGTGTTCAGTACAAGATGATCTGCCAAAAGACTGAAGATGGTTATGAATATGCGACGCTCTATGACACCAACAATAAGATCCCTGTCTACTCTGCATATGAGTTTCAGGGGAAACGCAGTAAGACGTCGTCATGGGACATTGAACCTCAGGTTAGATTCTCAATATTCTACACAGTCTCTCAATATTGTACACAGTCAGAGGGGTAAGTATTAAGACAGCAGATTAAATGTATGTATGTATGTATATAGTATTATATATATATATATATATATATATAGGAATTGACAACACAATGTCTCTCTCTCTCTCTCTCTCTCTCTCTCTCTCTTGTTTAAAGTCAATCTAGCTCACCCAGCAGTCGATCTCTTTCTCTCCCTGCAATCAACTTTAACAAATAATAATCCAGATCATCCAAACAAGATGATATTTCCTTAAATAGAATTAAGTTCTGAATGAATGGATGTATTGGTCTACACAATCCATAGAAAAATAAACATGATAGAAAGGAAACCATGTTTCATTTTCGCACGATTTACCCGCTTTTCACAGGTAAATAATAAGCATCCCGGTGCTGAAAATGTTTTAGAAAAAGATTTATTTTAAGTGTCATAACCAACCGGATGTGTTAGTCACCTTCCACAGCAGAGAGCACAGAGAGAGAGAGAGAGAGAGAGAGAGAGAGAGAGAGAAAGAGACCATTTTAGCTCAATATCCTAATACCTGCACTGTCTGTGGGAACAGAGAACAGGGTTCCCACGTAAAAAGTCTTAAATGGGATTTTCAGAATTTAAGGTCATAAAATGTCTTAAAAGGTTTTATTTTATTGTTGTAGGTCTTAAATTTTGAGGTGATGCCTCGTTGCAGGATTCACTCATTTAAATATCCAATATACAATATAAATATTGGTTCTCCACAGGCCACCTGCAGGATTAAAGAACACAAAACAGTACAGATGATGCTCAGCTACAGACAGTTATCCAGGGGGGTTCAGAGAAGACACAAAGTCCTCTGTTATCTCTGATAGTTGCTCGAATCTGGATAATAATGTTTGTAGTGCGAAGCTGCAACGGCCAACATGAAGGAGAGGAGCAAAGTTTTAATTCTGTGACCTCTTAGCTGGAGTTTACAGATTTAATGGACTGTTAGTGGATGAAAGGTAGATATACTGAAACATGTGTGTCTTAATGTGGAGAATTAACTACAGCCGACGAGAACGACCAGAGCAGCCTTATTGTTTTACACAATGTTGTCAAAATTAACAATTCCAAACAAATTATAATTAAAATTTTAAATTCAAATGTTTTTTTTTAACACAAAGAGTTTTATGTGATGTAAAACAGTTTATTGCATTTGCCATTAATTTGATTAGTTTGTGATTTTACATATGATTATTATCTGAAGATACAAAAATACTCCATATTAATGTTGTCAAGTTGATTTCAAACATGAAGCTCAGCTCTAATGTGCATTTGTTTTGCTGTGGAAAAGGATGTTATATTTTCTCTATCCAGGTCTTAAAATGTATTAAATTTGATTGCAGCAACCCTGAGAGAATGTATACAGTAAATAATATTTTATTTTGTATTTGCAACATTAGAGACAGAATCAATACAATCTTCAGATGGCAGATGATTCAAACAGTAGCACAAAAATTAATTGAGATGCTGATTTTTATCCTCTACAGCTGGATGACCAGAACGGTGGTGAGTTCATGGCTTCTGAGGGCACTGTCAGGAACGGCCTTGGCCAAAGGCAAGCTGTGAATGAAGATTACAAGAAATCTAACTACGATAGGGGACACCTGCTTCCAGTCAATCACCGACACACCAAGTCAAGTGCGGACGCCACATTCACCCTCACAAATGCTGCTCCACAGCATCCAACCTTTAACCGAGGAATTTGGAAGGTAACAGAGTCAGAAGTGGTAAAAACGTTGATAAACAATTGTTTGATGAAAAATTTGAATGCCCATATTGTTACTGGTGTGGTGCCTGGATCTACCTATATTGGGCAAAAGAAAGATGTTAACGTTCCCAGTCATTTCTGGACCGCCTACTGTTGCAGAGACAATAACATACCTAAGGAATCTGGTGCCTTCTATGGGACAAATGATGACAGCAAAAAAGTAGTTCCCATGCAGATAGCCAACCTGGATGCTAAGCTCGGGGGAGACTATGGCGTGACTGGCTTCAAAGTGTTCTCAGATGAATGTCAATAAGCCCCCCAAGTTTCAAACAGCCAGTCAAGATCGTAGTTGCCCCCCCCCCCCCCCCCTTCCCTTGCAGGCAACCTGCGGCCTACAAAGGCAAAAAGCAGTAACTTCTGTTACTGAATTTTGCTTTTGTTCAGCAGGGTAGCCATCATCTATTACCACTATCTGCTGCCCCAAACGCAGTAACTACAATTTGATCCAAAATGTTTGCTAATTATGCTAATGCTAGGTAGCAATAATGTTAAAGGACCAGTGTGTAAGATTTAGTGATATCTATCAGAACAAACTTGGCAGAAATAGAATTTAATATTCAATTTAATTTCTAATATTCTAAATCCTTCACACTGGTCCTTTAACAGAGATTGTCTGGAGTCATCTGCCAACAAAGATACTACATCAGAGAACAAATGTATTCACAGAGAAGTACTTATGATTACTTTCCCTAACCATTACGTTCCATGCATTTCTCTTTGTGCAAGACTGTGTATTAAATACTGTAACAGCCATCCAGTATGCATGAGACAACAGAGTACTAAACTCTGAAGTATCAGGTTATAGCTTGTGTTAATCAATTCATAATATGAATAAAAGCATTTATATCTTTTATCCATATATTTATCTTCATACATAATCTCTCCTGTTGATCATTATAACCCTGCTTCTGCATAGAAAAAGACATTAAAATGACCTGTTCATCATGAATAAACATGGTTTCTGAGTCAGATTTGTCTGTTTTTTTATATTTCCAAAATGTTTTGATGTTTCTTATGTAACAAAGCTGAAACCACATAGTAGTAGCCCCTTTGGTATAAACTCACTCTGAGGTTGACATAATCCACTTCTAGTCAGATGACAGATGCAGAGACCACAGGTTATATACTTTAACTTACCATCTTTAGATAATAAAGGTAGAAAACATTGTTCCTCTGAAAACCTCAAATGGAGTCATGTGACTCTGTTTGGTAGTCAGGTGACCAGGACTTATGAATGTTGTGTTCATTCATAGTTAAAGACAACAGAGTTTGAGAATTTCATTTGATATATCACATTCACACTCCTACATGATTTAGATTGACTTTACACCTGCAAATACATGAGCTGTCCAAAACATTTCAAAACAGAGTCATCAGTGAAAGGCTTCATATTAAAGCCTTGAGATGAAGATGAAGATGAAGATATCAGTCATTTAAAGTCTTTTTTTCTCTCTTTTCTTTATTAAACAAGGACCATGAACAAAAAACATTAATCTCATAATGAGAAGAGAGATTTAGCTATTAGCTCATTTCCATCTTCAGTCTCTGGGAAGGTAAACAGAACAATTACCAGAAAATAAAAACATTTATTTACATGCAACACCAGTAAATAGTCTCCATCACATTAACAATCATACAGACAAATCAACATATCAATACCAGCACATTCATCCAGAACAGCTATACAATTACAATTCATTACAATTTAAAATATGAATCTCTGTGAAATTAATGTTGACATGACTGGTTGTTCAATATCCAGTTTTTTTGCACCACGGGGAGAAAAATGAAAGTCTGAGCAAGTCTGAAGCTCAGCTGGAAGCATGTTCCAGTGTTTGATGGTTGTGTAAAGGTTCTGCTCTGGAGGGTTTGTGTTAGTCTGAGTTTAGAGCAGATCCAGAGGTTCTGCTCATCTGCTCAGAGCGGAGCTGAAAGAAGCTCTTCAGTGGTGGAGAAGCAGCATTGAGAATTATCTTAAATACTCATCAAACCTCTGAAAACAGAATGAGATTTTCCAAACTTAAGAGACTGTATTTGGACAATATGTTATAATTATGGTGATTTAATGGTTTCCTTACACAAACATTTAAGGGTTGTTTAAAGCAATCGGATTAACCCTGATTATCTGAAGTTTATGGGCTCTATTTTAACCGCACAAGTGCAACGACAAGTGCAGGGTGGCAGGTCTTACGGACCATGTGGGCGTCTGTTTGCGCAGCTGCTGTTTTGGTTCATTTATGTGCAGCAGCGCAACGTGCAGAAGGGCTGAGTGAAGGTGAATATAGATCAGCCGGTTGTGGGGATTAAATATATGTGAAATACTCTCTCAGCCAGTCACATGACTGCTCTCGTAGCTCTGAAACAGCTCAGCCAATCACAACTAAGCGTGATAATGACAAGCAGAAACAAACAGAAGGCTTTTCTTCAGGAAATGTCAAAGACAGATGGAGTGTTTTCAACAGTTAGTTACTATAATAACGATAGAAATGAAGGAAAAAAGAGAGAAATTGATTCGGTGAAGCTGCATGATTATATCAGACAAACACTGATTCAGTAACGATTCTAATGTATCTCACATAGTTTAATAATTAATGTTACACAACAGCGTTTGCACTGCAATGTGTTTCAAGGATTAAACATGAGACGATACTAACTAAAGAAAGAAAACTGGGAAAGATGCTGATGAGCTGCTAACTCAACGTCTCCTTCATAAAAAGCAGAATATCGAGTTATAATCGATCAGTCTGATGTGTGTAGAGGTGTCTGTGGTGATACTGTAGCAGCCTGGTGATGTTTTCAGGTGATTTACAGTGAACGCAGTGCCGTGATCCTTCTCAGATTTATCAACATATCAGTCCTGCTGCCTTCAGATGCTGCAGAGGTTTAATGAACTGAAGGAGAAGCTTCTCATACAGAATAAACAGCTGTGGACAACAGATAAGAATCACCCACATTCATTTATAGATCACTGCAGACTGATTTACTGACTTTCCTGCTGTAACCACATCAAACATTATTTTCAGTCTTTAATTGAAATAAATTATTCATATTTTAAACATTAATCCGTAGAGGTACGTCTTTAATTCACATGAAAAACAAAATAATTTGTTTATTGTTATCAACAAGTTGAACAGCGTTGGACGGAGGGTCCTGTGTCTAGTCTGCGGGAAAATAGAGGACCTCAGTTGAGAAGGCGTCCTTCAATGTGGCCCAGGATGCATTGCGTTTACACTGCTAAAAGAATGTGGCCACATGCGGCCCAGACCACCTCATCCTTTGGATTAAATGCACAACAGCAAATAGCCTACTGAAAAATGTCAAAACAGTCTTATATGGTTCTTGGTCTGAAGGGTTCATTGTCTGATCACTCACTCACAACCATGACAGTTTTACTCAGAGAATCTGCTCTCCTGATTCACATGACGCTGTGTCTTCTTCTTCTGCAGTGAGGTAAAGCACTAAACTTTCTCTGTAGAGATGATTTAAGGGACAGTGATAACATCTGGGACTTATAGCAGTCTGGTGATACAACGAATGAGAAATCAATTAAGAGCTAAAAATCAATGTTTTTAACCACAAACTGGAACAGAAGTTACAGTTCACACCAACATCTACAGAGAGGTCTTCACATTTAACGAGGAGGACTGATGGAGGCCAATCCTTTCTTCTCCCCAATCTACTAAAGTCTGCAGTGACCCTACAAAAAACATATTTAACTAATCTTTTAGCAATACTTAATCTGAAAACCTCACTTTCAGAAAACAAGTGAAAACACCTGCCGCTGACAGTTTAATGTGTTCTAATCCTACTGAACTTGTTTCATTACATTTCTTCAGTAAGTCTCTGCATCTTGGCATCAGGAAGGTCACTCCTTCTGTTTAAACGGTGACATGTTTTGTATCTTTTCGACAATCTTATAAGACTTTGTTGAACCTGTGGAACTTTTTTTTTGCAGACATTTTGTTTTGCAAAGAAACTAGCCCAGTTTTAATTATTTATGTCTTCCTTTGTATTGAACACATGATTTTGGTGGATGAAGCAAACAGCACATGTTACATTAATTATTGCCTTCCCAGCCTGCCGACCCCCCACACATGAGTAAATTCATCATTCAGTTAGACTCCAAGTGATCCAGTTTTTAAAAAGTGATTGTGTTGTGGTTGGAGTTTCAATTCAACTGAAACTGTTCAGAGAAACTTATTGAAACAAGTGATCATTTATTGAAAATCGACAAATCCCTGAACTGCAATTGAAACAGGTAAAATTATTTCACCCCATCAGCAATTCTTGTTCACTTGTTTCAAGAAAAATAAATACAAGATTAAATGATGGTAATTAAGAGCGTTGGACTGGTTCTGCAGGGCACAAAAGGGTTTGTTGCTATTCCTCACAATTTCCTAGTCTTTCAATTTCTATTCTCTTTTCACTTTCTGCTGTCCCTTTTCACTCATTACTCTTTATTTCTATCTTTTATTCTATTTCCCTGTTACCTTATAAACGCACACACACGCTCCCTGCTGATAACATCAAACGAAGCAATTACAACAGTGCAAACTATGTGCATTGCATTGTGGTTTGTTGCTACAGGAACCTACATGCATTCAGTTGGTGATGCAGAAAATCTGAGTGAGAATACTGTATGCTGCTCTATTCACAAGGTCGTTTTGTTCTCACTGAACTACTGAATATATTTGTAGTGTTAACAGACCATTTGCCCTGCTGGCCATAAAAGAAACCTTCTATAAAATTGCAGATAGTAAACATTAATAGTTCAATATATTATTAATCAGTATGACGTTTACTTTGTGGCGGTACTGATTCCCCTTGAAGACAATAAGAAGCCGGAAAACCAGCTCCCAGCCACATAAAGAAATAAAAAACAAATAATATTCACATGGAGAAACCTCACAAGGTTTTGCACAATGGGCAACATCCCCTTAAACAAATGTCTCTTTAATATGTATTCAAAATAAATCCTGCAGATGTTAGGCTATCGTTGGGCAAGCACAAGCTCTTGCACGATGAACACTAAGAATAACCCACTGCAGGACACTTGATTTATTTTATGGTATTCCCTCTAAAGGTATCCTCAAATCACAAAGCAAAAGACCGGAAAGAAGACACAAAAGGGTCTAAACAGACCAGAGTTTCTGTGTGACAATCTTTACAAATGATGTCTGCAACCAGTTGAGGAGGGAACAGAGTGACCAGGATGCGCAGTTTCTCTCCTCTCTTAAACCTCAGAAAAAGGGCGTCATCACACCCCGATTGGCCGAGAGGGGAACGCACCCAGCTGCTCTCAATCACCACCTGGGAGCCATTCCCCACACTCTGCACACAGGTGATCTCCATAACCCTCCAATCAACCCAGACATGCAACTATCCAAATTTGGTATGGGGAAACAGGGAAATGATAGCAAGTCCCACAAATGGGTGACTGCTACAACATGCATATGAAATATGATATATAAATGTAATTCCTTCATAGGATTCTCTAGGGTCATAGGTGCAGCAGATTACACCCACATTCCCATCACTGGAGTGATTCTGTTAATAGAAAGCATCAATGTTCAGGTCAACTATTTGGAACTCATTTTTATTGGGTGATTGGTGGCACATATGCACGTAGCATGCAGGTACACTAAAGTTTTATAATAGTAGACTTTGCATATTTGTCATAAATATTCACATACAGCACAGACTTTGTTACAGAACTTTGTCACCATTAATAAGCACAATGGTTCCCTTTAAAAAGCCGGTAACACTTTATAATACAGCCCGTGTTTTACAGTGTAACTTCTCATCACTTACCATGTAATTTCCCGGAACTTATGGTGTAACTTCCTCGTATGAATCCGTACATATAAAATACTTTCCAGTTCTTACTGGTACTTGAATGTAGGTACAGCGGAAGAAAACAAAACAACGAGAAACAAACAAGGGAGTAACAATTGGGGTTTTAAAGTGTAACTTCCCAACATTAACCATGTAACTTCCCGGAACTTATGGTGTAACTTCCTCATATGAATCAGTACGTTACATGTGTATATGTGTACTAAAATCAAATGTTTTTGATGATGGCAGTTATGACAATCATTTTTTTATGCATGTGTGTTTGACAGGCAAGCTTCACCCACACTCGAGATTTATTAGGGCCTGAGCCCAAAGGGCGAAGACCCTATTGTTTTTATACTTATGTCTTCTACTTCATTGAATTAATTTGAATAGAACAAGTTGAGAAATGGGTCTATACTTTTGAAAATTAGCTCCTAGCAGCCATGTTGGTCCAGCACTGCAGTGGCTCATAACAGGCAAACTTACCTCTCTCCAGTGCACAGCTATGGAAGGCTTGTATTATCATCTGAGGATGAAAAAATAACAATACAGTAATGTAATAATATACATAGTATATCTTTAATTACACAATAATAAGGTACGCAGGAAGTTATGAAAAATGATTTTATTCTTTATTACACACACCACAACGTATGTGCTGTTCTCCCAGTCTTACTCTGTAAATACAGACTAGTTACCCTATAAGTACATGGTAACAACAGGGAGCGGGCTGTATTATTATTAAATTCACACTGTTCCCCAGTCCTTGGTACCTGAAAATTGTTTTTGTTGTTACATTTACAATTTAAACATAGTTTCCTGTTTTGTTGTTGTTGTTTTTTTTTTTTTTTTACTAAAATTAATCATTTTATAACTACATTTTGATAGATTAGTTAAGAGTTATTTTGTTGTTTAAGTTTTATATATAGTTTTATATATAGTTTTTGTTAAGTTTTATATGGTACAATTTATATAGAATATTTATATTGTATAATAGTAGTTTATATAGTTAAGAAGTTATAAATGAAACATTCTATTTAATCATGTTCAATAATGTTTTCTCATTGTCTGTTCAAAGAGTTCATCTGGTGTGTTGTTAATGACACGTTGCATGTTGTTAGATTGTGACATGAAAGGTAACAGAACCAAACAGCCAAGTAAGGACGGGAGAACATAATACAGCTCCCTGTTGTTACCATGTACTTATACACTGTAAAAAATTTTAAAAAATCGTAAAAAAATCGTAAAAAGTCTGGCAGCAAAAGTTGCCAAACACTTACTGTCAAATAACAGTAAAAAAAACCTTTAGTTATTCTACAGAGATTTATTTTAAAAATATGGATATTTACTTTGGACATTGCCTACATTTTTACAGTCCAACCATTATAAAATAAAAAGAAAATCTCATTATAAAACATTGCTAGAATGTTAAACAAATGTATATATCTGCACAAAAAATGAAAAAGATTGCAGAACTACTTTAAAATTACCTAATTTAAATGAAGACTCTTGTTTTCATACAGTAATCTTTGGTAAATTCATAGGATTATCCAATCCATCCACAAGAACTCCCCATCAAAGTACAGATTTCTTGATGTAAAACGCAGAAATATTATGTAAAATTACATTCAAATTACCCTCCTTTAACACCTATTAATGGTATCTTGAGAGCTTTAAGCTTTTATTTTATGTGATTATCCAATCTATTTACAGCAGATCCCTGGTAAATGTTGGTTTTATACTGTACAAACAAATAAGATCATGGGATAATAGTTTACAAAAACATAATTTTAATAATCATTACTTTACTAAGATTATTTGATAGTATTTAAAAGCAACTATCAAATATATCTACATACATTTCCCCATTAATGTATGAGGTTAACTCAGGCTTTTCCCGTAAATGTATGGAGTATACATTATATAAACATTTTTGACAGTAATTAAAATCAACTCTCCAATACATTTACAGGCTTTTCCCATTAATGTATAGGGTTTACTTTATATAAACATTATGTGACAGTAATTGCAAGCAACTCCCCAATATATCTACAGACATTTCACATTAATATATGGAGTTCTGAATGTACAAAAACCAGAAGGTCTATGTAAAAGTACCTTTATATCAACTTTGACACTGAATAAATATATATATATTTCTACTGACATTTTATAATATTGTGCAATCCATTCAATACAGATCCCCATTTGAGCTGTATGAGATTTCAAGATGTTTAATAACCAGAATATATCATAAAAGTACCTTTTACTGCTTGCTTTACAATGTAATTCTGTAGACATCGCCCAAGCCTAGTATACAGGTACATTTTATGTTTCAGAAATCAACTACAATTTGCTGACAATTTATGTCAACATAAAACTAAAGAACATCATGCAGGTTGATTAACTTTATGAATTAACTTCACATTAATTAACTATTTGAACAAAAATAAATAATCTGATCTAACATGTTTTCCAGGATCTAGGGTTCATAATTTTGTATTTTTATCTGTTTGCCGCGTTTTATTAAACCAAATTTGAGGGTTAATATCTTACATTGCACTGTAACTTTTATTCTCTTGTTTTATCTGTCTTATTCTTTTTTAGCTTCTTTTTATTTACAAATTTAACCCTTTTTGATTCTATTTAAATGACTTTCATTGCTTTTATGTTCTGTCTCGATGACTTTTATACTCTATGTAAAGCACTTTGAATTGCCTTGTTGTTGAAATGTGCTACACAAATAAACTTGCTTTGCCTTACAAGCCTGTGTTTGTGGTCTGCATATGTTTATTTTTGAAAAAAAATTGAAAAAATAACAGAGAATATATTAACAGCCAAGAGATTCATTTTGTGATTTAGCCAAATCGATGTTCACCAGCCATGACTCAGGAGGCGAGCAGTGAGCCGTGAAGCCCTCTGATTGGACGAGAGGATTTCTGAAACACAGGTGAGACAGTTCAGTGTTCAGTGTGACGTCTGTTGTCTTTAATCCACTGAAGCTGTTTCACCTGAGGACCAGCTGCATGTTTCCAGATAAAAGGTTATGAAATGTCAAACAAACATAAACATTGTGAAAACATAAAATATATAAACAATAAAATCTGCTAAAAAGTAAAAAAAAAAAAAAGTAACTCACAACTAGAGAATGAACTCAATTACAAAAACTGATGAACAAATGTTCTCCAGATCTGTTTCTATAAACTGTAATTTACACAAATCCAACCAGAAATAACTGAATAAAGCTGATGTCATCATGACTGTTCATTCATTTATTTAAAGGATGAGTTCACAATGTGTCTATAAACCAGCAGTCAGGTCTGTAATCATTCCTCCTGTTCATACTGGATATTAAAGATCCTTCAAATGTGCTTTCAATGGAAGTGATGGAGGATAAAATCCACAGTGTGTCCACACAGTCATTTAAAAGTCTGTGTGAAGCTTCTATTCAGCTTCATCAGTCTGAGTTAGTCATATCAAGTGGATATCTGACACATTTACAGTCTTTTTAGCATCAAATTCCCTCTTTGTGTTTCCTCGGACAGTGTTTCCCTGTTGAGCTGCAGGTGGAAGTACTTTTCAGATGAAGATTTGACACAATGGATAATATAACAAGCTTTTAAAATACAACACATTGTTAAAGATGAAACCAGTGGTTTCCAACCTTTTTTAGCTTTTTCACATTTACACACCACATTTATACCAGAGGGGCCGGATTCACTTCAGAGGTGCAGAGGCCAAAAAGAGAGAGAGAGTGAGAGAGGGTGTGTGTATGTGTGTGTGTGTGTGTGTGTGTGTCTGTGTGTGTGTGTGTGTGTGTGTGTGTGTGTGTGTGTGTGTGTGTGTGCGTGTGTGTGTGTGTGTGTGTGTGTGTGTGTGGCTCCTGTCAGTAAATCTTTTCTATATTTGGTCATCTGTCAGTTTCATCATTCATTCTGTGGAAGTTCAAGTTGACTGACTTGGAAGGAAGTGACTAAACCTGCATGTGATTCAGTTTGAAGCAGTTTATATATATATATATATATACACACACACACACATATACACACACATATATATATATATACATATATATATACATTTATAAACAAGCAAACAAACAAACAAAACAGTGGACAGTAAATATAATGACATCTTGTGTCCAGCAGGAAAACTTTAGAAATGAACAATATTTACATATTCAGAGATTCTGGAGTTTTTGATGAGGGAGAGGATAGATGCCATTTCAAGGATTTTAAAGTACTAGTAACATGTAAGACACATATTATTGTTGCCAGTAGAGTATTTTTATAAGTCTTAATACATGTCTGGAGGTGGACAGTAAAAAAAGAAAAATAAAAGACATCTTGTGTCCAGCAGCAACAATATTTACATATTCAGAGATTCTGGAGTCTTTGATGAGAGAGAAGGAACAGATTTTAAAGTACTCTTTTTGTGAAAAAACCATATCAGACACACATTATTGTTGCCAGTAGAGTATTTTTATAAGTCTTAATACATGTCTGGAGGGATCTGTAGACTAAACAGCAGGAAGCTAAAGTCTGTTATCTTGTGTTTCTGGCTGCTGCCTCAGATCTCTTCCAGTGTGATATAACTGAAGCAGCCACTTATACTTATTAACATCTTATTACCTGTTTACTGAAACTATGTTATGAAAGGAGGAAAAGGAATAAAGAAAAGTCCATTAATGACTGTCTGACTGACACAAACACAACATGTTTGTTTTATAGGTGATGAAGCTGTTATATTATTATATATTTCTATTATTTCTATTTATATATTTATTTTTTATGTTTATTAGTAAATTGGCAATTAACATCATTTCCACACTTCAAGTTCTCAATCAGTCTGTCTTCAGTGAGCTGCCATGCACAGGTACGTCTGCTGAGCTACGATTGGACAACACTGTTCAGGGGAGAAGTTAATACTCACAAACTCAATAAAGGAAAAAACAGATGCAAAATGATTCATTTCATGTCACTAAGGCGATCAGGATGATGCTCTCCATTACAGCTCTATCCTGTTTCTGATCGGAGGCGTCAACATGACAGGAAATGATGCGAAACTGGTGAAAACAAACATATAAAAGGGAGGAAGTGTGATGTTATTTCTGTCAGTTTGATGGTCAGTCAGCGCTGTTACTGCTGCTGTTTGATCAGATATAACGAGGAAAAAGTTAAATTGACTTATAAAGAAGTAAGGATGGCAGTTTGGGACAAAAAGATTCCCTGGAGCTTCATGCTGTTTCTGGCTGGTAAGAAATGAATTGTATATATTTATATATATATAATTACTGTTATTGGCATTTTCTAAAACATCACATATTTATATTTCTGTCCAAACACAGTTTCTGTTTTTCACATCAAAATCATCAAATCAAGAACTTTGTATTTTCCATCACTCAATCAATCAATCAATCTATCCATTTTTATTTATATAGCACCATATCACAACAGAAGTCATCTCAAGGCACTTTTCACATAGAGCAGGTCAAGACCGTACTCTTTAATTTACAGAGACCCAACAATTCCCCCATGAGCAGCACTTGGCGACAGCGGTAAGGAAAAACTCCCCTTTAACGGGTAGAAACCTCAAGCAGACCCCGGCTCTTGGTGGGCAGCCATCTGCTTTGACCGGTTGGGTTGAGAGAGAGAAAGAGAGAGGGAAAGGGGGAGGGGGGACAGAAGAAAAAAATCACAACAACAACAACAACAAGCACGAGCAGCAACAGCCAGGGAAGGACGCCATCAGGACTGTGAAGGACCGCGAAGCTTCGGCCCGGGACTCAGCTTTTCCTGTGAGATGAGAAAGCACAAAAAACTCCGGGGAAGAAGCAAAGTTAGTGATATGCATTGATGTTACATGAATGCATACAGATGGAGAGGAGGAGTGAGGAGCTCAGTGCATCATGGGAAGTCCCCCAGCAGTCTAGGCCTATAGCAGCATAACTAAGGGCTGATCCAAGGCGAGCCTGGTCGACCCTAACTATAAGCTCAAAAAGGAAAGTTTTAAGCCTACTCTTAAACATAGAGAGGGTGTCTGCACCCCGGACTGAATCCGGTAGATGGTTCCATAGAAGAGGAGCCTGATAGCTGAAGGCTCTGCCTCCCATTCTACTTTTAAAGACTGTAGGGACCACCAGTAAGCCTGCATACTGGGAGCGCAGTGTTCTAGTGGGATAATACGGTATTATGAGCTCTTCAAGATATGATGGTGCCTGACCATTAAGGGCTTTGTAAGTTAGGAGAACGATTTTAAATTCTATTCTAGATTTTACAGGAAGCCAATGTAGTGAAGCTAAAATGGGAGAAATGTGGTCTCTTTTTCTAGTTTTAGTCAGAACACGTGCAGCTGCATTCTGGACCAGTTGGAGAGTCTTTAGAGACTTGTTAGGGCAGCCTGATAATAAGGAATTGCAATAATCCAGCCTAGAAGTAACAAATGCGTGAACTAGTTTTTCTGCATCGTTTAGGGACAGGATGTGCCTGATTTTTGTGATATTACGTAAGTGAAAAAAGGCAGTCCTTGAGATTTGATTTATGTGGGAGTTAAAGGACATATCCTGATCAAAGATAACTCCCAGATTCCTTACGGTGGTGCTGGAGGCCAGGGTAATGCCATCCAGAGCAGCTTTATCATTAGATAATGTGTTTCTAAGGTGTTTAGGGCCAAGCACAATAACTTCAGTTTTATCTGAATTTAGTAGTAGAAAATTGCAGGTCATCCAGGTCTTTATGTCGTTAAGGCATGTTTGGAGTTTGTTTAACTGATTGGGTTCATCTGGCTTCACTGATAAATATAATTGGGTGTCATCTGCGTAACAATGAAAATTTATGGAGTGTTTCCTAATAATATTACCTAAAGGAAGCATATATAAGGTGAATAGAATTGGTCCAAGTACAGAACCTTGTGGAACTCTTAATGCAGTTCCTTTAATGCCAATTAAATGTTCCAGTCTCTGCAAAAGGATTTGATGGTCAATTGTGTCGAATGCAGCACTAAGATCTAACAGGACAAGTATAGAGACAAATCCTTTGTCTGATGCAGTCAGGAGGTCATTTGTGACTTTCACCAGTGCTGTCTCTGTGCTATGATGCGCTCTAAATCCTGACTGAAAATCCTCAAATAAACTATTGTTATGTAGAAAGTCACATAACTGATTAGTTATGTCATAACTGATCACTGTTGTCAAATTAAAGTTATTGTTCAGTTTCCATTTTCCTGAACTCATCTGTCTTCACTCTGTTGTGTTTTTCTGCAGGTGTTGCTGGTGAACTTGTAAAGTATCCACATCCTGTTTGTGCTGTGAAACGGTCGACTGTTACCCTCCCCTGCACCTTCACACCACTGAAGTCCTTCATTCAGAATGGGAAAGAAGTTCCACTGCGGATCGTCAGAGTCCTCTGGTGTGTGAACCATGAAATCTGTCATGGGACCACCCCGTCTGTGTATGACAGCAGGTCAATGATGCCCAACTCTCGTTACCAATACCTGGGAGACATGACGGGAAACTGCACTTTACAGATCAGAAACATTCAAATGATTGACGACGCAACCTTCTACTTCAGAATGGAAGCTGACAACCCTAGAGGACATTTTACTGGGGTGTCAGGAGTGAGAGTCACAGTCACTGGTAAGAGCTTCACATGCTAATAATAACACAAGTATTACTTATTAAGATGAATCAGATTTAGAGTTTGTAGGCCTAAAACCAGGACAGTTTCCTGCTCTGTGCTTTCTGGGACTGTTAGAAGGTTCAAAAGTTATGGCTTGATATGGAGAAATATTAGTGTCGTATGTCTTTATCTCCTTCACTTTGTATTCACAACTATAGTTTAGAGCAGATAAAACATCTGTTGGGCTGGATGATCATTTTCTCTTCTTTGATGTGCAAAAAGTTAAAGTTTTGGAAATCAAACCTCCAACAATTCATGACTGGAAGTTCACTCTGAGAAACTTTTTAAAAATGAAAACTAGTGTAACAAGCAGCTCCAGGAAGTATAGAGGGGGTGTCCTGTGGGACTTGTTGTTGTTGTTGTTGTTATTAGTAACGTTTCTCTGCTTGTTTATTTTGTATGTTTTTTTTATTTGTTTGTTTGTTGTTGTTTCTGTTTTTGCAGTGAACAGGATGTTTGTGTTGATTTGTCTTGTTCTGGTAAATAATAAAAAATAATTCTAATGAGCTTAAAAACATTTTTACAACTTAGTTTTAGAGCTGCAACTAACGATTATTTTCTTAATTAATCTATTAAACATTTGGTCAATGAAATGTTACAAAATAGTGAAAAAATATAATTTATAATGTGCAGAACCTTTTATACATGTCGAAGAAAAACAGCAAATCCTCACATCTAAGAAGTGACGATGTGAACTTCTCTCAGATTTAAAAATAAAAATCAAGTACGAGTGACTGAGGAGAATTTGTGACGTTCCAGTTTTTGGTAAAACAAACTTCTGTTCATCATCATGCAGCCAGATGTTTGTGCCTCAGGCTGTTTCTGCTGGTCTGTCCAGCTTATGTTGTGTAACATCACCTACTGTAGACCTCATGTTGCTTTATGTGCACATTTTAGGATGAAATGTCAGGAACGTTCAGCTCAGATGTTCATCAGGCTGAAACCAGAGATGTATGAAGAGCTTCAGGAGAAGAAATGTTCTTACATGATGTTCCTGAATACTGAAGCAAACCTGTGTAGTTTGATTCTTGTACATTACTGTCACTGTCTTTAAACTTTTAACATGTCTGCTGCATGTACTGATAATAACATCATGTTGACTGCTGCTGCCTCCAGTAATAATCATCTGTGCTCACAGAGAGAAACTAAAATACTTTTTTACTTTAGAACCGGTCAGAATGAGAATAAAGAGCTCCAGTGATGCCGGAGAGCTCTGCCAGAATCAAAAAGTCACACTGAGCTGCACAACATCATTCTGCACCTTCCACCAGCTGGAGGTCACCTGGTTCAAAGATGGCAGCGCCCTCCCACAGTCTGGCCCCGCCCTCCAGCTCGGCCCGCTGACTGCAGAGGATTCTGGGAACTACACCTGTGGTCTGAAAACCAAGAAAATCTCCCCACTGTACGCCGTGCGTGTGGAGGAGGCAGAGGAGAAGGAGAAAGATGAAGGTTTGTTAGATCAGTTTTATCTTTGAGCTGTCAGAAACTCAACAAACTGCGTCTGTAAACACTTTAAACGGACAAGTGCTGACCAACAGGTACTGACAGGTACTGACAGGTACCAACAAACAATGTTGAAATATTGTTGTTACATCATCAACGGACCAATTTAGCTTCTCTGCTCAGGTTTCTGTATACAGTGTTCATTCTGCAGCTTTATACATCCCTGATGTCTTAAATACTTTTTGGGACACGGTCCTGATTAGCAGGCTACACACATGCAAATTTCAGTGGGTGAATACGTGCGTATGATTGGAGGAGAACTAGTACCCATATAGTCCAGTAGAAGGTCTGTGTTTATAGAACCAGGGTTACAATATCGTAACCTTTGTTTCCTCCAGTCTGTTAGAGTCAGTCAGCACTAAAAGTGTTTATTAGCTCAGTTTAACCTGCAGGAGTCTGATCTGATCTGATCTGCAGATAAACATCATGTGATATGATTGAAACTGAACTATGATGTCATAATACAGATAAACTAGATAATGATCACAGAGATGTTTGATCAGTTCAGTTTGGACATTTCTTTAAAAAACGTCTCAGAAACGTTTGATCTGTTTTACAGGCACGAAACTGCTGATTGTTCGTGTGGTTCTGTTCATCCTGCTCACTGTGCTCATCGTCATAGTGACAGCCATCATCATTAAAAGGTAACTGTCACCTTCCTCTCTCTGTAATCATAACTCAGTACATCAGTCTCAAAACATCACCATATGAGAACGTTTCCATGGTTATTCCATCTTTAGATAGACCTGTCAGGTATTGTTTTACATTAGTTTTATCATCATCAGTTTTTATCTCTGAAACAACCTTTTGTTTGACTGTAGCGGATTGTAAATCCTCCACCTAACATTTCATTCATGGAGTACCTCAGGGATCCGTTCTCGGTCCTTTGCTCTTCCCACCTGAAGGTGGCATATAGATAACTTGATTTGAATAATACTACAAGTGTTGCTGGAGTTCTCATCTCTTTGACATCTTTCCCTTCTCTGTGCACCTTGGCTGCCCCATTATCGTAAACTTTTTTGAGTAAATTAATATCTTAGAGTTTTTTTGGACTTCTCAATGTTTTTACATCTTTCTTTACAGAGAACTGAGAGATGTGTGAAGGTGGAGGTGAGTCACAGACAATCACATCAAACTTTTAACACATTACATTTAACATTTAACCTCCATCACATCCTGTTAAAAACAGCAGCAGCTGACGGAGAACAGATTGTTTCTGTCACTCTCACCTCTTTATGTAAAAACTAATTAATGTTCGAATAGCAGCTACTCTGATGTAGGGAACTACAGCTGCATTTAAATGAGGAAGTAACAATTTTGGAAACTCAAAAAAACAGAAAAAACAACAGAAAACAGGAACCTGTTTCATATCAGTCAATGTCATAACATCCTTCATGTCCTCATCCTCTGCTGCAGCTCTCCTTGTTGTCTCTGTCAAAGGTTAAAAAATCACATCAGTCATTAGACACCAGCAGAAGTCTGAGTTTAAATCTGCAGTGATTAGTCGATCGAAAGAAAAAGCCAAACTTTCTTTAGTTCCAGCTTCTCAGATGTGATGATTTATTGTTTTTATTTGTCATGTATGACAGTAAATTGAATATCTTAATGTTTTGGACTGATAGTCAGACAAAACAAGCTAATTGAACACATCACTGTAGGCTCCTTTTCTACTATTTTTTAACATTACATTGAGTAAAAGATTAGTCGCAGCTCTGGTCTGAATATTGACGGACACAAAATCTTTTAAAGCTTTTAACAAAAGTAAACTGCATCATTTAAGGTGTAGGACAGACTTCATACCTGCTCCCTGGAAGATGAACTCTTTAGATTGATCCACTCGTTCATTAAACTACTCTGTATATTATGTCTAATACTATGTCGATTTTTGTTTATTTCTGTATAATTTATTTATGAAACAGATTTTTTCTTTATGTCATTTTTTAAGTCCAACTGAAATTAAACTGACTTTTTTTTGGTCTGCTACAGCAACATATCTGCTCTGTCAATCTGTGTTCTCCTATTAGAAAAAATCAAATACCAATAGGGAGAAATTTATATTTTAAATTCTTTGGTTTCATGATGGTGCCCCCTAGTTTTACATTATTTAGATTAAATACTGTTCCATCATCCGCTTAGCTGGAGTCCTTGTTTCTATACAGCAGATCAAGTCTCTGCAAAGCGATGACGTGTCGTTCTATCATCAGCAGAGCAGATGGTCACACTGAGCCTGATCGCATCCTGCTACACATCACAAGAGCCACAGACTCTGAACAACAACCCACATTAGTGCACCACTAATGTCAGTTAGCAGCTAGATAGCTAACTAGCTGCTCAGCTGCAGCACATTAAACAACTGCTGTCAATCAAACACAGACACCAACACATAACCCCAGCTGCTGTCAATCAAACACAGACACCAACACATAACCCCAGCTGCTGTCAATCCAACACAGACACCAACAACTCCCCAGCTGCTGTCAATCAAACACAGACACCGACACATATCCCCAGCTGCTGTCAATCAAACACAGACACCGACACGTCCCCCCAGCTGCTGTCAACCAAACACAGACACCAACATGCTCCCCCAGCTGCTGTCAATCAAACGCAGACACCAACAACCCCCCAGCTGCTGTCAATCAAACACAAACACAGACACTGACACGCTCCCCCAGCTG
Organism: Thunnus albacares; assembly: GCF_914725855.1. Classification (NCBI taxonomy): domain Eukaryota; kingdom Metazoa; phylum Chordata; class Actinopteri; order Scombriformes; family Scombridae; genus Thunnus; species Thunnus albacares. Next base: position 34,081,180 of record NC_058113.1, read on the forward strand.
CTGTCAATCAAACACAGACACCGACACGTCCCCCCAGCTTCTGTCAATCAAACACAGACACCGACACATCCCCCCAGCTGCTGTCAATCAAACACAGACACCGACACGTCCCCCTAGCTGCTGTCAATCAAACATAGACACTGATACACGCATTTCTGATATTTTTCTTCATTGTAGTGATACAAAACTATTAACAATACATTAAAAAAAATTATGTTGACACATGATGTTGACATGATTCTTGAAAGATCGTTCCTCCAGCTCCACTCTCAGGACAAACTACATTTTCAGATCTTCTGCTGGTCCGACTGTAAGAACAGAGAAATCATCAGGATGTTGTTTCAGATTGTGTTTGTAATTAAAATGTCACTGTTTTCTCCTCCACAGTGATCTGTGAGATTTCTACAGTCTGATTGCTGGTCTTCATCATCAGCTTTGATCCGCTGTGGCTGCTTTCCCTTTTTCTCTTCTTCATCTCATCTGTGCTGTTTGAGCTCTGCTTCCTGTTTCAGCCTGCAGACTTCAGCTGTGACACGAGGGCAGACTGACGTTATCATCTGAATAATAACATATCTGCTCTAATATGATATATTCTGTATAGAAGAACTGTATCTATCTGATCTATATTGTTTACTGTCCATCAGACTCTTTGTTGTCTTCATTTATCAGCTTTGGCTCATTAAGATATTCACAATATTTGTATTTGAAGACACATTGCTATCATAAAAATATGGAGTCTGTTTCACTCAATTTATTTCTTATTTGATTTCACATTTATTTAGCAGCTGCAGTTGGACTTGTGTGGTTAATAAAGTTACATACTGAATCGTTTTCTGTGTTTTGTTGAAAATAGGTCTCAAAAAATGGCCTGAATTTTCGTTATTACTGAATCTAAACATGTTCTTTGGGATTTCACACAAACATGTAGAGCTGCAATTAAAGATTATTTTCATTATCGATTAATCTGCTGATTATCTTCTTGATTAATCCATTACTTGCTTGACCAATAAAACTTCAGAAAACTGTGAAAGATGTCTTCCACAACTTCTGGGATCCGAGGTGATGTCATCACTGTTGTTTTGTCCAATCAGCTTCCAAAACCCAAAGATATCCAGTTTAGTAAAATGTAAAAGAAGAAAAAGCAGCAATTAGAGGGGACATATTTAGATTTTTGTGGTTTTCTGTTATACATATATATGAAATTAATTTACATGGATAAAAGTTATGCAGGAGTTTTTAACACTCAGACTTTGTGGACTACAAAATCTGTGTTTTTACAAACTTGTTTGTTTTTATCTAGTAGATAGTCAACTGTATTTAGTGATGGTGTTTTATTACTATACATCTTTGGTTTGCATTGTTGAGCTAATCAGTAAGTATGTGAAACTTCACAGATAAACAACAATCATAACAATAACAACAACAGCAGCAACAGCAACAGCAGCAGCCAGGGAAGGATGCCAACAGGACTGTGAAGGACCTCAAAGGCTCGGCCTACAACCCAGGGTTTCCTTCGAGATGAGAAAGCACAAAAAACTCTGGGGAAGAAGCAAAGTTAGTGACATGCATTGATGTTACATGAATGCATACAGATGGAGAGGAGGAGGAGGAGAGAGGAGCTCAGTGCATCATGGGAAGTCCCCCAGCAGTCTAGGCCTATAGCAGCATAACTAAGGGCTGATCCAAGGCGAGCCTGGTCGGCCCTAACTATAAGCTTTATCAAAAAGGAAAGTTTTAAGCCTACTCTTAAACATAGAGAGGGTGTCTGCACCCCGGACTGAATCTGGAAGATGGTTCCACAAGAGAGGAGCCTGATAGCTGAAGGCTCTGCCTCCCATTCCACTTTTAAAGACTGTAGGAACCACCAGTAAGCTGCATACTGGGAGCGCAGTGTTCTAGTGGGATAATACAGTATTATGAGCTATGTGGGGGTTAAAGGACATATCCTGATCAAAGATAACTCCCAGTGGTGCTGGAGGCCAGGGTAATGCCATCCAGAGTAGCTATATCATTAGATAATGTGTTTCTAAGGTGTTTAGGGCCAAGCACAATAACTTCAGTTTTATCTGAATTTAGTAGTAGAAAATTGCAGGTCATCCAGGTCTTTATATCGTTAAGGCATGTTTGGAGTTTGTTTAACTGATTGGTTTCATCAGGCTTCATTGATAAATATAATTGGGTGTAATCTGCATAACAATGTTTATGTTTATTTATGGAGTGTTTCCAAATAATATTACCGAATGGAAGCATATACAAGGTGAATAGTATCGGTCCAAGTACAGAACCTTGTGGAACTCTGTGTCTAACTCTTGCCTTCATGGAGGATTCATCATTAACATGTACAAACTGAAATCGGTCTGATAAATAGGACTTAAACCAGCTTAATGCAGTTCCTTTAATGCCAATTAAATGTTCCAGTCTCTGCAAAAGGATTTGATGGTCAATTGTGTCGAATGCAGCACTAAGATCTAACAGGACAAGTACAGAGAGAAATCCTTTGTCCGATGCAGTTAGGAGGTCATTTGTGACTTTCACCAGTGCTGTCTCTGTGCTATGATGCTTCTAAATCCTGACTGAAAATCCTCAAATAGACTATTGTTATGTAGAAAGTCACATAACTGATTAGAGACTGCTTTCTCAAGGATCTTAGAGAGAAATGGAAGGTTAGATATAGGTCTATAAATGGCTAAAATGCCTGAATCAAGAGTAGGCTTCTTAAGAAGAGGTTTAATTACAGCTACTTTAAAGGACTGTGGTACATAGCCTGTTACTAAAGACAGATTGATCATATCTAGTAAAGAAGTGCTAACTAAGGGTAAGGCTTCCTTAAGCAGCCTAGTTGGGATGGGGTCTAAGAGACAGGTTGATGGTTTAGCTGAACAAATCATTGAAGTTAGTTCAGGAAAGTCGACTGGAGAAAAACAGTCCAAATATATGTCAGGATTTACAGCTGTTTCTAAGGTACCTGTGTTTTGGGAGAAATTGGTGCCTGTCTAGGGCAGGAGGTGGTTCATTTTGTCTCTAATAGTTAGAATTTTATCATTAAAAAAGCTCATAAAGTCATTACTACTGAGAGCTATAGGAATACATGGATCAATAGAGTTATGACTCTTTGTTTGACACAATGGATAATATAACAAGCTTTTAAAATACAACACATTGTTAAACATGAAACCAGTGGTTTACAACCTCTTTAGATTTTTTACATTTACACACTACATTTATACCAGAGGGGCCGGATTCATATCAGAGGTGCGGAGGCCAAAAAGTGTGTGTGTGTGTGTGTGTGTGTTTACCATCCTCCCACATTCTTTTTAAGTTGCTTATAACTATATCTCTGCAAATGCCCCGAGAATCCAACACTTGTAGTAATGTTGTTTAAGTCTGTTTAAGCCGTTAACTAGCTGAACTAACCTTAACCAGGGTCTTATATCTGATGTAATATGACAACAAGGACCAACCCACTCAACCCTATGTCACTGGTACACTCAGATACTTGTGTAAACTTTACATGTTAATAGACAGAACACAGTTGGAAGTTCAAGTTCGACTGATATTCACTCCAAACAGGAATAAGAGTTTCATAGAAAATGAACAATGAGATGAGCAGCAGAGCTGAGTGTGTGGGTTGCGCCCATGAAAAATTTGCCAAATCTTCTCTGCCAAACAGCTTATTCCGCCATGCATCCCACAAATGCATGTTCCTAACAAATGTGGCACCATTTAAAAGGGAAATAAACAGGCTTTCCAACAGTATAAGATTTATTGCCAAGAAGCATTGTTACAACAAAAAAATAATCTACCAAACACAAATTTCCGTACTTTTTGTGCTATATTTATATACACTACATTTATACACCACATTCATACATTTATAGATTTATACACTACACTCATACATTTGCACACTGTGAATTCGGACACTCACAAAATAAATAAATAAAATAAAATAAAATAAAAATGGTGGACAGTAAAAAAATAAAAATAAATAAAAGACATCTTGTGTCCAGGAGGAAAACTTTAAAAATGAACAATATTTACATATTCAGAGATTCTGGAGTCTTTGATGAGAGAGAAGGAACAGATTTTAAAGTACTCTTTTTGTGAAAAAACCATGTCAGACACACATTATTGTTGCCAGTAGAGTATTTTTATAAGTCTTAATACATGGGATCTGTAGACTAAACAGCAGGAAGCTAAAGTCTGTTATCTTGTGTTTCTGGCTGCTGCCTCAGGTCTCTTCCAGTGTGATATAACTGAAGCAGCCACTTATACTTATTAACATCTTATTACCTGTTTACTGAAACTATGTTGTGAAAGGAGGAAAAGGAATAAAGAAAAGTCCATTAATGACTGTCTGACTGACACAAACACAACATGTTTGTTTTATAGGTGATGAAGCTGTTATATTATTATATATTTCTATTATTTCTATTTATATATTTATTTTTTATGTTTATTAGTAAATTGGCAATTAACATCATTTCCACACTTCAAGTTCTCAATCAGTCTGTCTTCAGTGAGCTGCCATGCACAGGTACGTCTGCTGAGCTACGATTGGACAACACTGTTACAGCACCTCTGCGTGACATCAAAGATATGTTTCTGATCAGAGGTGTCAACATGACAGGAAATGTTGAGAAACTGGTGAAAACAAACAGATAAAAAGGAGGAAGTGTGATGTTATTTCTGTCAGTTTGATGGTCAATCAGCGCTGTTACTGCTACTGTTTGATCAGATATAACAAGGAAAAAGTTAAATTGACTTATAAAGAAGTAAGGATGGCAGTTTGGGACAAAAAGATTCCCTGGAGCTTCATGCTGTTTCTGGCTGGTAAGAAATGAATTGTATATATTTATGTATATATAATTACTGTTGTTGGCATTTTCTAAAACATCACATATTTATATTTCTGTCCAAACACAGTTTCTGTTTTTCACATCAAAATCATCAAATCCAGAACTTTGTATTTTCCATCACTGTTGTCAAATTAAAGTTATTGTTCAGTTTACATTTTCCTGAACTCATCTGTCTTCACTCTGTTGTGTTTTTCTGCAGGTGTTGCTGGTGTAGTTGTAAACTATCAACGTCCTGTTTGTGCTGTGGAAGGGTCGACTGTTACCCTCCCCTGCACGTTCACACCAGTGAAGTCCTTCAATCAGAATGGAAAAGAAGTTCCACTGCGGATCGTCAGAGTCCTCTGGTGTGTGAACCATGAAATCTGTCAGGACCCCACCCCGTCTGTGTATGACAGCTGGTCAACGATGCCCAACCCTCGTTACCAATACCTGGGAGACATGAAGGGAAACTGCACTTTACAGATCAGAGACATTCAGATGAAGGACAACACAACCTTCCGCTTCAGAATGGAAGCTGACAACGAAAACGGACATTTTACTGGGAGGTCAGGAGTGAGAGTCACAGTCACTGGTAAGAGCTTCACATGCTAATAATAACACAAGTATTACTTATTAAGATGAATCAGATTTAGAGTTTGTAGTCCTAAAACCAGGACAGTTTCCTGCTCTGTGCTTTCTGGGACTGTTAGAAGGTTCAAAAGTTACGGCTTGATATGGAGAAATATTAGTGTCGTATGTCTTTATCTCCGTCACTTTGTATTCACAACTATAGTTTAGAGCAGATAAAGCATCTGTTGGGCTGGATGATCATTTTCTCTTCTTTGATGTGCAAAAAGTTAAAGTTTTGGAAATCAAACCTCCAACAATTCATGACGGGAAGTTCACTCTGAGAAACTTTTTAAAAATCAAAACTAGTGTAACAAGCAGCTCCAGGAAGTATAGAGGGGGTGTCCTGTGGGACTTGTTGTTGTTGTTGTTATTAGTTAACGTTTCTCTGCTTGTTTTTTTTATTTGTTTGTTTGTTGTTGTTTCTGTTTGTGCAGTGAACAGGATGTTTGTGTTGATTTGTCTTGTTCTGGTAAATAATAAAAGATAATTCTAATGAGCTTAAAAACATTTTTACAACTTAGTTTTAGAGCTGCAACTAAAGATTATTTTCTTAATTAATCTATTAAACATTTGGTCAATGAAATGTTACAAAATAGTGAAAAAATATCATTTATAATGTGCAGAACCTTTTATACATGTTGAAGAAAAACAGCAAATCCTCACATCTAAGAAGTGACGATGTGAACTTCTCTCAGATTGAAAAATAAAAATCAAGTACGAGTGACTGAGGAGAATTTGTGACGTTCCAGTTTCTGGTAAAACAAACTTCTGTTCATCATCATGCAGCCAGATGTTTGTGCCTCAGGCTGTTTCTGCTGGTCTGTCCAGTCTCATGTTGTGTAACATCACCTACTGCAGACCTCATGTTGCTTTATGTGCACATTTGAATGAAAATGTCAGGAATGTTCAGCTCAGATGTTCATCAGGCTGAAACCAGAGATGTATGAAGAGCTTCAGGAGAAGAAATGTTCTTACATGAGGTTCCTGAATACTGAAGCAAACCTGTGTAGTTTGATTCTTGTACATTACTGTCACTGCCTTTAAACTTTTAACATGTCTGCTGCATGTACTGATAATAACATCATGTTGACTGCTGCTGCCTCCAGTAATAATCATCTGTGGTCACAGAGAGAAACTAAAATACTTTTTTTTACTTTAGATGAACCTAAAATGAGAATAAACAGCTCCAGTGATGCCGGAGAGCTGAGCCAGAATCAAAAAGTCACACTGAGCTGCACAACAACAACCTGCACCTTCCACCAGCTGGAGGTCACCTGGTTCAAAGATGGCAGCGCCCTCCCACAGTCTGGCCCCGCCCTCCAGCTTGGCCCGCTGACTGCAAAGGATTCTGGGAACTACACCTGTGGTCTGAAAACCAATAACAAGACAATATCCCCGCCGTACGCTGTGCGTGTGAAGGAGGCAGAGGAGAAGGAGAAAGATGAAGGTTTGTTAGATCAGTTTTATCTTTGAGCTGTCAGAAACTCAACAAACTGTGTCTGTAAACACTTGAAACAGACAAGTGCTGACCGACAGGTACTGACAGGTACTGACAGGTACCAACAAACAATGTTGAAATATGTCGTTACATCATCAACGGACCAATTTAGCTTCTCTGCTCAGGTGTCTGTATACAGTGTTCATTCTGCAGCTTTATACATCCCTGATGTCTTAAATACTTTTTGGGACATGGTCCTGATTAGCAGGCTACACACATGCAAATTTCAGTGGGTGAATACGTGCGTATGATTGGAGGAGAACTAGTACTCATATAGTCCAGTAGAAGGTCTGTTTATAGAACCAGGGTTACAATATCGTAACCTTTGTTTCCTCCAGTCTGTTAGAGTCAGTCAGCACTAAAAGTGTTTATTAGCTCAGTTTAACCTGCAGGAGTCTGATCTGATCTGCTGATAAACATCATGTGATATGATTGAAACTGAACCATGATGTCATAATACAGATAAACTAGATAATGATCACAGAGATGTTTGATCAGTTCAGTTTGGACATTTCTTTAAAAAATGTCTCAGAAACGTTTGATCTGTTTTACAGGCACGAAACTGCTGATTGTCCGTGTGGTTCTGTTCACGCTGCACACTGTGCTCATCGTCATAGTGACAGCCATCATCATCAAAAGGTAACTGTCACCTTCCTCTATCAGTAATCATTACTCAGTACATCAGTCTCAAAACATCACCATATGAGAACGTTTCCATGGTTATTCCATCTTTAGATAGACCTGTCAGGTATTGTTTTACATTAGTTTTATTTCTGTCTCTCTGAAACAACCTTTTGTTTGACTGTTGCGGACTGTAAATCCTCCACCTAACATTTCATTCATGGAGTACCTCAGTCCTTTGCTCTTCCCTTTCTATATCCACCTGAAGGTCGCATATAGAAAGGGAAGATGTCAGATGTTAAACATGATCAAACTTCTAAAACTTGAGTTGAACATATGTAGAGATGCTGCCTGCAAATCGAAAGTCAGGGTTTCAACCTGCTCTTAACGCTTCGTTTGCAATGTTTTTTTCTACCTTGCTGATGAGCTGACGTCAGCTCGTTGCATATGCCCATAAACAGCCGTCTGTTCTGTAGCATTTATTGCTAAGGTGGTTGCTAAGGTGTTTCCATGTGTTGTTCAGCTTCAACATGTTTGGATGGATTTGAGAAGTTGACATTTGGAGTAAAGAAGGAGAAAAAGAAGTGAAATCCTGCCACTATAGTTTGTTTACATAGCCTCTGGAGCCAGAGGAAGCTTCCTGAAGCTGACCAATCAGAACAGAGTGGGCTCATCAGGAGGCGGGGCCTTAAAGAGACAGGAGCTAAAACGGTCTGTTTCAGACAGAGGCTGAACTGAGGGGCTGCATAAAGGACCAGTAGAAGATAAATAATCAGTTTTTAACTGGAAATCATGCAAAGATATTCCAGTAGAGCCCCAGAATATAAATATACACTTGGAAATGTGCAGAATATGTGTCCTTTAACCGCTTGGCTGCCCCATGATCGTGAACTTTTTTGAGTAAATTAATATCTTAGAGTTTTTTTTGGACTTCTCAATGTTTTTACATCTTTCTTTACAGGACATGTGTTTGCAAGAAAGCAGCAGCAGCAGAGAACTCAGAGACGTGTGACGGTGGAGGTGAGTCACCGATAATCAAACAAACTTTTAAAACGTTACATTTAACATTCAACCTCCATCACATCCTGTTAAAAACAGCAGAAGCTGGTGGAGAACAGATTGTTTCTGTCACTCTCACTTCTTTATGTAAAAACAAATAATGTTTGAATAGCAGATACTCTGATGTAGGGAATATGGGTGTGCCCGCATACAAATACGTAATTTGGCAAAGCACAAATAGTGTTTTTTTTTTACGAATATTTGTTTAATACAAATATTTTTAAAATTATTTGCTTTCCAGAAGAAAAAAACATGCATGCAGGTCGATTACATCACTATCTCAGTGTCTCTCCTCTGCTCCGCGGTGACGTCTATCAGCAGGTCTCAGTGAGGGGAGTCACATCCGCCTGCTGCATGACGCACATTTCCTTATTTGGACATCAGTCCTGGAGTTGGGGGTGTTCCCCAGAGATAAAGTTGAGTTACTGACACAAGCAAAGTGCTCTCAAGAGACTCTCCATAACCTGTTGTTCCCCTTCTCCTTTCCACAAAGTTAGGTTGTAAAGAATAGGCAATAAATGAAAAGTGCAAAACAATAATCACATTTGAAGTTCTTCCCTTTATGTTACACACTGTGCTGTCTGTGTGTTATGGGTGTATAAATAGGTAGAGGTCTGTCTGCAATGAGGTGATGAGTAAAGTTTTATCTCAGTAGTCAGCGCAGTCGTCTATGATCTGGGAGACTCCAGTTAGAGACCCGGTGTGGGGACGTCGTCCTTCATAAGGTAGTTTATTCATGAACACTGATTGTAACACTTTAATTTTCTAAAATTAAAAGTGTAATAAAAACAAAAACAGGATTTTAAAGTCTCTTTCCACTTTTATTCGAATACAAATAAAAATACAGATAATTTAACTGCCTCAGCAAATACAGATACAAATACAAATACTGGGCTCTCTGCACATCCCTAGTAGGGAACTCTAGCTGCATTTAAATGAGGAAGTGACAATTTTGTAAACTCAAATAACAGAAAAAACAGCAGAAAACAGGAACCTGCTTCATGTCCTCATCCTCTGCTGCAACTCTGTCAAAGGTTAAAAAAATCACATCAGTCATTAGACACCAGCAGAAGTCTGAGTTTAAAGCTCAAAACGTTGTTTAGTTCCAGCTTCTCAGATGTGATGATTTATTGTTTTTATTTGTCACATATGACAGTAAATTGAATATCTTAATTTTTTGGACTGATAGTCAGACAAACCAAGCTAATTGAACACATCACTTTAGGCTCTTTTTCTACTATTTTTTAACATTTCTTTGATTATAAGATTAATCAATAACAAAAATAACCGTTAGTCGCAGCTCTGGTCTGAATATTGATGGACACAAAATCTTTTAAAGCTTTTAACAAAAGTAAACTGCATCATTTAATGTGTAGGACAGACTTCATACCTGCTCCCTGGAAGATGAACTCTTTAGATTTTATTGATCCACTCGTTCATTAAACTACTCTGTATATTATGTCTAATACTATGTCGATTTTTATTTATTTCTGTATAATTTATTTATGAAACAGATTTTTTCTTCATGTCATTTTTTATGACTTTTTTTTGGTCTGCTACAGCAACATATCTGCTCTGTCAATCACTCGTTCTGTGCAACACGCTGTCTCTCTGTGACTTATAACTGCAGCAGTTTGTTTACTTTTCAATCAAACACAGAAACCGACACGCCCCCCCCCCCCCCCCCCCCCCTCCACCCCCCCCAGCTGCTGTCAATCAAACACAGACACCGACACGCTCCCCCCAGCTGCTGTCAATCAAACACAGACACCGACACGCTCCCCCCAGCTGCTGTCATTCAAACACAGACACCAACACCCCCCCAGCTGCTGTCAATAAAACACAGATACCGACACGTCCCCCCCCAGCTGCTGTCAATCAAACACAGACACCGACACGCCCCCCCCCAGCTGCTGTCAATCAAACACAGACACCAACACCCCCCCAGCTGCTGTCAATAAAACACAGACACCAACATGCACATTTCTGATATTTTTCTTCATTCTAATGATACTAGACTATTAACAGTACATTTAAAAGAACACATGATGTTGACATGATTTTTGACTGCAAAGAGGGACCATTAAATGTGACTTCAGTTGGACTTCATATATCAGCTGATGTATTTTAATAAACCTCATGCCATATTTTTCAGTCCTATCTTCACATGTTTATAATAATACTTTTAACAAAAAGAAATGATCTTTCCTCCAGCTCCACTCTCAGGACAAACTACATTTTCAGATCTTCTGCTGGTCCGACTGTAAGAACAGAGAAATCATCAGGATGTTGTTTCAGATTGTGTTTGCAATTAAAATGTCACTTTTTTCTCCTCCACAGCGATCTGTGAGATTTCTACAGTCTGACTGCTGGTCTTCATCATCAGCTTCGATCTGCTGTGGCTGCTTTCCCTTTTTCTCTTCTTCGTCTCATCTGTGCTGTTTGAGCTCTGCTTCCTGTTTCAGCCTGCAGACTTCAGCTGTGACACGAGGGCAGACTGACGTTATCATCTGAATAATAACATATCTGCTCTAATATGATATATTCTATATATCTGTATATAAGAACTGTATCTATCTGACCAGCTGCTTTCACATGAAGAATCATTCTGTTTTTAATGGTGTCCAGATATTGTTTACTGTCCATCAGACTCTTTGTTGTCTTCATTTATCAGCTTTGGGTCATTAAGATATTCAGAATATTTGTATTTGATGTAACATTGCCATCATAAAAATATTGAGTCTGTTTCACTCAATTTATTTATTTATTTTATTTATTTAATTTCACATTTATGTAGCAGCTGCAGTTGGACTTGTGTGGTTAATGAAGTTACATACTGAATTGTTTTCTGTGTTTTATTGGAAATAGGTCTCAAAAAATGGCCTGAATTTTTATTATTAATAAATATTTATATTATTACTAAATCTAAACATGTTTTTTGGGATTTCACACAAATATGTAGAGCTGCAATTAAAGATTATTTTCATTATCAATTAATCTGCTGATTATCTTCTTGATTCATCCATCACTTGCTTGACCAATAAAACTTCAGAAAACTGTGAAAGATGTCTTCCACAACTTCCGGGATTTTGTGGTTTTCTGTTATTTATTTGAATTTATTATGAATTTACATGGATAAAAGTTATGCAGGATTTTTTAATACTCAGACTTTGTTGACAACAAAATCTGAGTGTTTTTACAAACATTTTTTGTCTAGTGATCTTAGTGATGGTGTTTTATTACTGTACCTGTTTGCTTTACATTGTTGAGCTAATCAGTAAGTATGTGAAACTTCACATTTTGTCAGGATATTCAATTTTTTGTCATAAACTTAAAGAACAGGTTCCCAGTGTCTCCAGTGTCTTTTAAACCAGCAGTCAGGTGTCCATATGAAAAGTGAAAGAGGTTTTCCTCGCTGTAATCATTCCTCCTGTTCATACTGGATATTAAAAGATCCTTCAAATGTGCTTTCAATGGAAGTGATGGAGGCCAAAATCCACAGTGTGTCCACACAGTCATTTAAAAGTCTGTGTGAAGTTTCTATTCAGCTTCAGCAGTCTGAGTTAGTCATATCAAGTGAATATCTGACACATTTACAGTCTTTTTAGCATCAAATTCCCTCTTTGTGTTTCCTTGGACAGTGTTTGTCCTGTTGAGCTGCAGGTGGAAGTATAGTAACAATTAAAGCTGCAAGCAGCGATGAGCGGGCCCTCGCACCCTTGCGTACATCGAGGTGCGGCACAGTCAAAGGGCTTCTGTGACAGGCATGTAGATGTCTTCAGACCCCGGCTGTTTTCAGACAGTGCAAGAGAAGATTAACATCACTTCCTTTGTCCACTATTTTGCCTGCTGCTGGGGCTGCTTCGTTGAAATTTCGTAGGGGGCGCTATTCAGCCAGTTTGAATTACTGATTGAATATTGTCATGTAGACGTGTTCAGGCCTGGACTGTTGTGAAACATGTAAAGTTTGGTGCCGACTGGAGCATTTGAACTAAAGTTAGTGCAACTTCTTCTGTCATGGTGAAACATCAAATCTCAACAGTGTGAGGATGAGAATTTTCTGCAGGGTGAGACATGTCTGTCTTGCTCACACCTGTGTCATCAAAATTAAGCAAGTTTTGGGCCCATTCACTTGAATTTCAATTAGTAAATTGAAAATTCTTGATGAGTTTGTGTGTAAAACAAATTAATTTCCTAATTTTCATCAAGTCTATTTTTAGAAAGGTAAAGACTTACACCTGACTGTGTACTGTCAGGTGTGTAGAGACAATAAGTAACTGCAGAAAAATACTCATATATTTGAATGGAGAGTGTGAGTGAACCGCTAGGTGCTCGGGCCCTAATAAAGGAAAAACTGCAGTACAGAGCTACAAATTTTAGTTTTGATGGTATTTTTCTACAGCACTTTATCACTAAACTGTCACCCTCACTCCATTTTTTCCCTTCCCCTCATAGGTCATCCCCACTACTGCATTATAAATATAAGACCTATAATTATTGTAAAATAAATGATAATAACACCAAACTTCATTTATCACAAAGTTTGTATATAATGTACTATATGTATATAGGCCTTTCTGCTGTATCCTACAAAAATGAGCTGCACTCAACCCCCACACAAGTGGCGGCTGGTGACTCAAAAAATTGGGGAGGACAGGGGGAAAACCAACATGGAATCTTACAACAAACCGCAGCGAACTATATCATTGTCCCCCACCTGATGAAATGCTCATGACTTGTACTTACAGCAGTTTGTTTACTTTGTCTTAAATGAGACATTCAATTTTGCAATTAATCTGCGGTTGCCGCATATGCCTGCCGAACTGTGGGGGGGCAATCTGAACGGATCATGGATCAACTATGATCAGTTACATCACTAGTTACCACTTGTTATTCTAGTTACTTTAAGCTTATGACTCAAAATACGGCTCAGCTTAAAAATGAACTAAAGATACTGTCAGAAGCAAGCAGCCAGACCTCCTGCACTCATTCACTAATCACATCAACAGGTGACTGAACAACCACTCAATTAAAAACGGGATCAATTCCACATGAATGAGTGAGTCCAGACAACTCACTGTAACTTCAACAAGCAAACTACCCACAACACATTATATAGATATATCTGTGCTGCATTCCTGTTGAGGAGATAAATTCACACAACAGCCACACAGAGAGACATTTAACGATCAGAGATGAAATTAGCGACAGAGAGACAGAAGCTGTATCTGACTCACGTTATCTGATGTCTTCTTTCTACCATGGAGATGAAGTATTCATGTCATAACATCCATTTGTGGCTGTTGGTCATCTTGTTTGTTAGTTAACAGAACTTTATGAGTGCTGCTTAACCAGTCTGATATCATTAGCAACAATGACAAACAAGCTAACTCTCCTGGTTGTTTCTCCGGTTGCTTCTCTCTCCAGCTGTTCCCTGGCGGTGTCCTGCTGCTGCTGCGCTGCACAGTCCAGATCATTTCTCCCATTAGCTTAACAACAGTCCTTAACAGTCCTTCCGTGGATGTATAAAGAGTCCTTCAGGCTGCAACAACAAGCCAGCTGTTGCGTTGGCTAACGCAAGGAGCTATCTACTGCTGCTACTCTGCCTTACAGTGGAGAGAATTGAAGATGAATTCTGGAAACTATCATTGGACCAACTCCATGTCAATATTGCATTCTGGTTGTTGATTGGTTAGGGAGGCCGTCCTCCCTTGGAGCATCATTTTGTGAGAGAGAAAAAATATGTTGTAAATAATACTGAGATTTGGTAATGGTTAATTTCAACCAAATATTCTTTTTTATATTTTGATCTCCCTCTTGCCTCTCAAAAAACAGGAGGATCAACCTCCTCTGCCGCTATGGACCAGCCTCCACATTCTCCTCTCAGTTGGAGAAGATAATGTTTAAGTACTCTTCTTGTGAAATCTCCTCATAAATCCTGTTACTTTGGCCAAATCTTACATTGAAAATCATAATTTTGTAGGAAATTTCGTTGGGAGTCCATTGATACAGGTTTGAAAGTGGTCAGACTTATAGTTTAGATGTCAGAAGCCTCTGTTTGACACAAAGTTCATGCCTCCCTATTGCTTATCATTGTAAGGTGTGATGTGGCACTGCAACTTTCGGGGCTTATAAAATCCAAACCGTTCAAGTTATTACAAAGTTTTTAACTACTTTTTTTCAGCATAGTGTCATAAGTCATGTATCAAAGTTTGAAGTCGACACCCTTAATGCTCTCGGAGGAGATTGCGTTTGTTCGGGGGCCAAAATTGACAGGCTAATTGCAGACTTCCTGTTGGATTTAGGTCAGGGGTGTCAGCATATGATTTGTGGGTCTTAATGAGACGAATAATTGAGTTTTGGTTCGACCATTCTACGACATTCCTACGGGCTGTGCCAGCCATTTTAGTTACATAGGTGGCACTAGAGAGCACATTTTGGCACTTTGGGGGTTTATTTTTACATTTTATCAAATTTTTTACCAGACCTGATGTGCGTGCCAAATTTGGTGAGTTTTTGAGCATGTTTAGGGGGTCAAATTTAGGTCTGATGTCCCGTAGTAATAAAGAAAGAAACACACAAACACACAAAATACAATAGTGCCTTTGCACCTTCGGTGCTCAGGCCCTAAAAAGAGGGACTTTGGCACTAAAAAGACTAACGTTGAAAGATATCTACTTGATTTGACTCATTTGGACGCTGAAGCTTCATATTAGCTTCAGATAAACTTTTAAATACATTTTTGCACAGAAGGAGGACTGTGGATTTTGTCCCCCCATCACTTCCATTGTAAGGTCATTATGAAGGGATCTTCTAATGGTCAGTATGAACAGGAGGAATGATTACAGCAAGAAAAACAGCTTTAATGTTCTGACTGTTGGTTTAAGACAGATTGTGAACACGTCCTTTAATATTTGTGTAAACACATGAACAGACTGTCACACTGATCTACAGTTCAACAGTTTCAGCTTCACCAGGAGAAAATTCAGCTAAATGTAACTGAAAACACTCACAAAGCTACAACACTTTATTTTATTCATTGTTACTAAAAGAATAAACTTTTGTGGTTAAATGAAGAATACTAACAAAAACAGATTTCTTGAAAATCTTTTTATTACATGACAGAATAATACAATTATTACAGATATGAAACTGCAACAGTCATTAAAGGCAAAGTGAGATCTTCACTGTATCTGCAGACAGTATTCTGTGGTGCTCAGATATGGATGGAAAACTATTTAATTTTACAGTCACCGAACAGAAGAGCATCATGGAATATATATATTACAGAAACATTTTTCCTCAAAAATAACCTTGTCTTGGTCCTGAACATGAATGTTAATCATGCTGATATAAAGACAGACTCCTGGATTGTCTCACTGACGTCAACATAAGAAAATATTTCTTATTTTTTAAAAAGATTTCCACTTAGTTTTCCAGTGTATTCAGTGATTAATTATTAACATTTTTATTGTATGATTGTCAAAATGTCGTTCCCACTATTATAAATGTACAAAACTCACATATGGAAGATTTAAATTCAAATACCTAAATTAAAACACACACTTACACACTGTTAGACGTATTTCCGTTTTATGTTTGCATTTGCTGTGTTACTATTAATTAAAAACATTTTAAAGGGGAACCTTATTAAACTTTTTGTCTTTAGTAACTGAATTAATTGTTTTTTCAACAACTCCTCACTTTTTTTCTCTTATTTGATTGATTTGATTGATGTGACATGAAAAATAATCACTGTAATAACGGTTTTAAAGCATTTTTCAAAAGAATAATTACAAAGTACTTCACAGAGAAATGGAAAAGTAATGTGACAATAAAAAGCACTTCAGTTATTAAAGACAAAAAGTTCAATAAATGTCCTTTAAAAAGGCTTTTCATTTCATTTTGAAACATTGTTTTTCATTTTATTTCTTTGTTTTTGTTGTTTTAATTTAGGCATTTTAAATCTTCCATACGCCATACATACAAACAGCAGCAGACACAAAAGAAAATGAATTACAAATCTCAGATTTCCTCGTCCACAAAAAGAAATCTGACGGTTTGTTTGTGTCGTCTTTTTTCTGTCTTTCTGTTTTAATCCTAACAACCCAGGGCCTTTCTGTACGGAGGTCCTTTACTGGCAAAAAACATCAAAACATACATTATTCCGGCGTCATATTGTACAACTCATGATTCTGACTTGCTTGCTTCAGGCACTTTTACTTGGTCACATGTGGTTGTTTTAGTTTATTTCTGCTATTTGATGTCATTTTTTTTGCAGCAGCGTTGTTGATAAAAACTGTTAAATTTTGATTTGAGGAAATAGATAATCACTGAGGGAAGGAATGTAGAGAATAAAATACTTCAAACATTTGGAAAAATTACACGAATATAAAGAACAAACGGTGACTAATTGTATTTGTTTTTAACTTGCAGTCCGCTTCGTTTTCTGGGCATAAAAGTTAAAATATAAACCATCTTTTTAAAATGTTTCACTGTGCTGACAAGAGTTTTAACTTCTCAGATGTTTGGCGCGTCTCTACACCCAAAATATTAAAGGAATATTTCACCCAAATGCTGCAATTTATTGGTGCTGGAAAAATAATGTAATTCAATCAAGTTACATTAAATTTTAATTTGATAATAATCAAGAATAATATCAGAAGATCCTGAACAAAACAAATCTCAAAGGAAGTTTGAATAAAAATAAATTCTGTTTAATTTGAACTAATAAGCAAAACAAAATAAAATTTTTGCCCACAAAGTTCCTTTAAAGTTTTAGGAGTAATAAGAGTTTAAAACCTGATTAGACTGATGTGAAGAAAAGATCAGAAACACAATCAGGCTGTTTCCTCATAAAATCACAATCATTTCCTTCATTAAACACTAAATTTAAAAACATACAAAGTGATTAAGACGAGAGTTAAAATCAGTGGAAAAGTTTGGCGTGAAGACAAAAACCACAAAACTAAAAAAAAATCTTTCTCTCAATAATTTTCACAATCACAAAAGTTTCAGAATATAAAACAATATAAAAATACACATTTCAGCGTAAATATACGTATGAAACAGGTGAAATTAGAAACAAAGGCACATCTCCAACCGATTATTATTTAAGGTCTGACGAGATGTTTCAGATGAATGAAATATTTCAGGTCGTCCATGTTTATCTACCTCATCAGGGTCAACAAGGTGCTTCTGGCAAAGGATCATGGGAAAGTTTGCGCAGCTGTGTGTTGATGTGTTGATGTGGGTCTGAAGGAACTCCGACACTCAACAAAGAAAAACTCATTTCATGCTTCGGGCTGTTTGCAGCAGAAGAGACTCAACATCTGGACGCACGTTTTTTTTAATAATTCTTCTCATCCGTGATTGTTTATTTTAAACAAACTGCTTTTAAAACAACTACAAGGAAAATATCTTAATAGTGTGACAGCAGTGATCTGGACCTCGTTTCCCAAAAGCATCGTAACTGAAAACTCTTAGAAATGATTAATGAGAGACTCGGCTGAAAGCATCTTAAGAAGCTGCAGGAGGAACATAACAGAAACATGTTTTATTGAAGTTTTCATCATTTTTGAGTCTCTACTTTTATCATGAACACTGACGTTTGATGTAAAATGAGTCACGATGACGTTTAGATTAGAAATAAAATTAAACCAACACGCAAAAATTAATTCAACAACTCATCTGTCAGTTTGTGTCGTCATCTCTTCTCCCTCTTCATCATCATATCTTCATCTCCTCTGGCAGTAATGACACCTCCCTGATGGTATATTTTCATGGTTATCGTCTCTTTTCTTTTTTTTATTTATGGCTCGTATGTTGTTTTCCACACGCTTACATTCAGCAGCTCTTAATACAGGAATGACTGAAGAATATTAATGAAAGTTACAGGAAGTTCATCTGCTTCATTTCAGTTTAATCTGATCTTCAGAGTAACGTCGTCCTCCAGCAGCAACATGACGGTAAAAGACTGTTTACTGCACATGAAGCTTCGTTTCAAGAGGAAAACATGATTTATGCAGTTTGTAACACACTTTGTAATGTGAGTATTTTTTATATACAGACAGTTAAATATGCAAAGTTACTATCAGCTGTATTTATCATCATCATCTTCAGCTCTGAAGTAATCAATCATTATCAGGAAACGAGGCCCAGGTTGGCAGAAAAAATGTCTCTGCACAGAATTTAAATTGAGCTCAACAGAAATGAATAACATGAGTCAACAGCTCCACCTGCTGGACACTTTACATCATCACAATAACCTGAAATAAACCTGATCAACTCATCTGCTCAGATGTGACCTGTTGCTGCTGTGTGAAGAGTTTTCTGTGTTTAAAAAAACTGTTTTTATATCAAAAAATCGACGTCTGCAGATTAAAGATTTCCTTTGTTGAGTTCGGTTCCTTCGTCTCGTCACAAACTTCCAACATCTTCTGGTTTTTAGATCTGAGCGGTCGTGAGGCGTTCAGGGCCGTCACACAAAAACAAATGACAAGAACATCATTAATGTTCATTATTACCGCTTATAACCAGTGATTTTTCTTTTTTGATATTGTTTCATTTTTGACCTGCAGCAAAAATAATCAGGGATTAAAAATCTGTTTCGTTATTGGAGTTTATGACACAGTATTGATTTTTGTGTTAATAAATTTCATGATATTGAAAAACAGATCAGCTACAATAAATCCATATGTTGTCCAGCTCTAATTCACTGCATCGCTTAAAATCTTAAAAAATAAACTTTAAAGCAGAATATTTAGTGGTTTGATGGTTTTAGTGTCTCTGCTCTTTGTTACAAAATGTCTTTAAGTCTTTTAAAAAACATCTGGAAATTTAAAATCAAGGACAGAACAGCTGCTGGTTTCTGCTGACAGACGCTCTGAGCTGTGATCGATTCGTTATTGACTGATTGATAATCGCAGCGCAGAGCGTCCTCAGCTGTGGGAAATGACGAGTAAAAACAGGATTACAAAATGACTTTAGAAACGGACGTCAGGTCAGCTGTCTGTAGCCGAAGCTCCGCCCCCCCTGCCGCCACGTTTAAGGAATAGTGCGTAAAATAATCTGACCTCTGAGTGCAGTGTACGAATGCACACGTATGACCGTGAAAACAGACTTATTCTGCTCCGTTGGTCTGCGTGTTGAGTTTCTCCGTCTCTGAAGGAGCCTCCACCGACGTCGGGGCCCCGTTAACGGGCTCCGGCTTCCCGCCTTTCTTAAAGGGAATCCCATTGTTCTTCACGAACAAGCCCAAGTCGGCGGCAAACGCCAACGTCGCCATGAAGCCGAACGCCTGCACGAGGAAACGAAAACAAAAATGATCTTAAAGGAAAACCAAACACCTGATAACAGAGGAGGAGGAGAGAGAAGGAGAGAAGGAGGTAGAGAAGGAGGTAGAGAAGGAGAGAAGGAGGTAGAGACAGAGAGAAGGAGGTAGAGGCAGAGAGAAGGAGGTGGAGAAGGAGAGAAGGAGGTGGAGAAGGAGAGAAAGAGGCAGAGAAGGAGAGAAGGAGGTAGAGACAGAGAGAAGGAGGTAGAGGCAGAGAGAAGGAGGTGGAGAAGGAGAGAAGGAGGTGGAGAAGGAGAGAAAGAGGCAGAGGAGAGAAGGAGGTAGAGAAGGAGAGAAGGAGGTAGAGAAGGAGGTGGAGAAGGAGAGAAGGAGGTAGAGAAGGAGGTAGAGACGGAGAGAAGGAGGTGGAGAAGGAGAGAAAGAGGCAGAGGAGAGAAGGAGGTAGAGAAGGAGGTAGAGAAGGAGGTGGAGAAGGAGAGAAGGAGGTAGAGAAGGAAAGGAGGTAGAGAAGGAGAGAAGGAGGTAGAGAAGGAGGTAGAGACGGAGAGAAGGAGGTAGAGAAGGAGAGAAGGAGGTAGAGAAGGAGGTGGAGAAGGAGAGAAAGAGGCAGAGAAGGAGAGAAGGAGGTAGAGACAGAGAGAAGGAGGTAGAGGCAGAGAGAAGGAGGTGGAGAAGGAGAGAAAGAGGCAGAGGAGAGAAGGAGGTAGAGAAGGAGAGAAGGTGGTAGAGAAGGAGGTGGAGAAGGAGAGAAGGAGGTAGAGAAGGAGGTAGAGACGGAGAGAAGGAGGTGGAGAAGGAGAGAAAGAGGCAGAGGAGAGAAGGAGGTAGAGAAGGAGGTAGAGAAGGAGGTGGAGAAGGAGAGAAGGAGGTAGAGAAGGAAAGGAGGTAGAGAAGGAGAGAAGGAGGTAGAGAAGGAGGTAGAGACGGAGAGAAGGAGGTAGAGAAGGAGAGAAGGAGGTAGAGAAGGAGGTGGAGAAGGAGAGAAGGAGGTAGAGAAGGAGAGAAAGAGGCAGAGAAGGAGAGAAGGAGGTAGAGACAGAGAGAAGGAGGTGGAGAAGGAGAGAAGGAGGTGGAGAAGGAGAGAAAGAGGCAGAGGAGAGAAGGAGGTAGAGAAGGAGAGAAGGAGGTAGAGAAGGAGGTGGAGAAGGAGAGAAGGAGGTGGAGAAGGAGAGAAAGAGGCAGAGGAGAGAAGGAGGTAGAGAAGGAGAGAAGGAGGTAGAGAAGGAGGTGGAGAAGGAGAGAAGGAGGTAGAGAAGGAGGTAGAGACGGAGAGAAGGAGGTGGAGAAGGAGAGAAAGAGGCAGAGGAGAGAAGGAGGTAGAGAAGGAGGTAGAGAAGGAGGTGGAGAAGGAGAGAAGGAGGTAGAGAAGGAAAGGAGGTAGAGAAGGAGGTGGAGAAGGAGGTGGAGAAGGAGAGAAGGAGGTAGAGAAGGAAAGGAGGTAGAGAAGGAGAGAAGGAGGTAGAGAAGGAGGTAGAGACGGAGAGAAGGAGGTAGAGAAGGAGAGAAGGAGGTAGAGAAGGAGGTGGAGAAGGAGAGAAAGAGGCAGAGAAGGAGAGAAGGAGGTAGAGACAGAGAGAAGGAGGTAGAGGCAGAGAGAAGGAGGTGGAGAAGGAGAGAAGGAGGTGGAGAAGGAGAGAAAGAGGCAGAGGAGAGAAGGAGGTAGAGAAGGAGAGAAAGAGGCAGAGGAGAGAAGGAGGTAGAGAAGGAGAGAAGGAGGTAGAGAAGGAGGTGGAGAAGGAGAGAAGGAGGTAGAGAAGGAGGTAGAGACGGAGAGAAGGAGGTAGAGAAGGAGAGAAGGAGGTAGAGAAGGAGGTGGAGAAGGAGAGAAAGAGGCAGAGAAGGAGAGAAGGAGGTAGAGACAGAGAGAAGGAGGTAGAGGCAGAGAGAAGGAGGTGGAGAAGGAGAGAAGGAGGTGGAGAAGGAGAGAAAGAGGCAGAGGAGAGAAGGAGGTAGAGAAGGAGAGAAAGAGGCAGAGGAGAGAAGGAGGTAGAGAAGGAGAGAAGGAGGTAGAGAAGGAGGTGGAGAAGGAGAGAAGGAGGTAGAGAAGGAGGTAGAGACGGAGAGAAGGAGGTGGAGAAGGAGAGAAAGAGGCAGAGGAGAGAAGGAGGTAGAGAAGGAGGTAGAGAAGGAGGTGGAGAAGGAGAGAAGGAGGTAGAGAAGGAAAGGAGGTAGAGAAGGAGGTGGAGAAGGAGAGAAGGAGGTAGAGAAGGAGGTAGAGACGGAGAGAAGGAGGTGGAGAAGGAGAGAAGGAGGTAGAGAAGGAGGTGGAGAAGGAGAGAAGGAGGTAGAGAAGGAGGTAGAGACGGAGAGAAGGAGGTGGAGAAGGAGAGAAGGAGGTAGAGAAGGAGGTAGAGACGGAGAGAAGGAGGTAGAGAAGGAGAGAAGGAGGTAGAGAAGGAGGTGGAGAAGGAGAGAAGGAGGTAGAGAAGGAAAGGAGGTAGAGAAGGAGAGAAGGAGGTAGAGAAGGAGGTAGAGAAGGAGGTGGAGAAGGAGAGAAGGAGGTAGAGAAGGAAAGGAGGTAGAGAAGGAGAGAAGGAGGTAGAGAAGGAGAAAAAGAGGCAGAGGAGAGAAGGAGGTAGAGAAGGAGGTAGAGAAGGAGAGAAGGAGGTAGAGAAGGAGAGAAGGAGGTAGAGAAGGAGGTAGAGACGGAGAGAAGGAGGTGAAGGAGAGAAAGAGGCAGAGGAGAGAAGGAGGTAGAGAAGGAGGTAGAGAAGGAGAGAAGGAGGTAGAGAAGGAGGTAGAGACGGAGAGAAGGAGGTGAAGGAGAGAAAGAGGCAGAGGAGAGAAGGAGGTAGAGAAGGAGAGAAGGAGGTAGAGAAGGAGGTGGAGAAGGAGAGAAGGAGGTAGAGAAGGAGAAAAAGAGGCAGAGAAGGAGAGAAGGAGGTAGAGAAGGAGAGAAAGAGGCAGAGAAGGAGAGAAGGAGGTAGAGACGGAGAGAAGGAGGTAGAGACGGAGAGAAGGAGGTGGAGAAGGAGAGAAAGAGGCAGAGGAGAGAAGGAGGTAGAGAAGGAGAGAAGGAGGTAGAGAAGGAGGTGGAGAAGGAGAGAAGGAGGTAGAGAAGGAGAGAAAGAGGCAGAGGAGAGAAGGAGGTAGAGAAGGAGAGAAAGAGGCAGAGAAGGAGAGAAGGAGGTGGAGAAGGAGAGAAGGAGGTGGAGAAGGAGAGAAGGAGGTAGAGAAGGAGGTAGAGAAGGAGAGAAGGAGGTAGAGAAGGAGGTAGAGAAGGAGAGAAGGAGGTGGAGAAGGAAAGGAGGTAGAGAAGGAGAGAAGGAGGTAGAGAAGGAGAGAAGGAGGTAGAGAAGGAGGTAGAGAAGGAGAGAAGGAGGTGGAGAAGGAAAGGAGGTAGAGAAGGAGAGAAGGAGGTAGAGAAGGAGAGAAGGAGGTGGAGAAGGAGAGAAGGAGGTGGAGAAGGAAAGGAGGTAGAGAAGGAGAGAAGGAGGTAGAGAAGGAGAGAAGGAGGTAGAGGAGGAGAGAAGGAGGTGGAGAAGGAAAGGAGGTGGAGAAGGAGAGAAGGAGGTAGAGAAGGAGAGAAGGAGGTAGAGACGGAGAGAAGGAGGTAGAGATGGAGAGAAGGAGGTAGAGAAGGAGAGAAGGACGTAGAGACGGAGAGAAGGAGGTAGAGAAGGAGAGAAGGACGTAGAGACGGAGAGAAGGAGGTAGAGAAGGAGAGTTATGAAAGTTTCTGCGTTGATGTTTTCTTACCACAGCACTTTTCTCCAGACTCGTGTCGCCGTTGTTTGAAGCAAAAACGATGGAGGCGATCAAGAACAACAGAGCGATGATACCAGTGTACAAAAAGTCCTGTCAACAGAAGAAGAAGAACAGCAGGTTACATTCACCTCACTTGCTCCTTTTCCTTCCATCTTACTCCCGCTGGAGGTCTCTGTGTGTTTCCTGTTTGACAAACAGCTGCACATGAATAAAAACCTGCTTTCTGCAAAAATGTATAATAATATACACTGTGGATTTTATCCTCCATCACTTCCATTGAAAGCACATTTGAAGGATCTTTTAATATCCAGTATGAACAGGAGGAATGATTACAGACACCTGACTGCTGGTTTAACACACTGGGAACACTGGGAATCTGTTCTTTACGAGACAGGTATAGCAGAGAGAATATAGTTTTCCCACCAGTCCAGCAGGTGGCGCAGGTGAGCTGTCAACCACCAGTCAAACCAAAGAAGAAGAGAAGCTGCTAGCTGCTGTTAGCTACTGCTAACTCTGCAGCTTGTGTTGACATGTAAAACCACATATTAATGTGCCGCCACAGTGTTTAGTTAATGGTTGTATGTTTCTTGGCGATGCCGTGGCGGTGCTGTGTTCCCGGGTGTAAAGGCTACGACGAGGCCAAGTCCCTGGGGGTTGTGTTCCACGGTTTACCGACCAGAGACCCGCCGCGCTGCCGGACATGGCTGAAAGCCATCCAGAACCCCCGCTTACACGAAGACATGCCGGCCTCTAAATATAGCGGGGTGAGGGTGTGCAGCCTGCACTTCCAGCCGGAGGACTACGAGGAGGACTTCCGAGCTAAAATACTCAACACCCCGCCCAAACCGACGCTGAAGAGCGGCGCTGTTCCTTCCGTGTTCCCCGGGAGAGAGCACCGTGAGCCCGGCAGCGCGGACGCTTCTCCCCCCGCTGCGAAGAGAAGCAGAACTCCGGTAAATAACTTAAATTCTTCCGCTGCTGTAAGTAACAACACATGGAAACGTTTGTTAAACGCTGAAGGCCCCGGGGCCCCCGGACAGACCCAGACACGGGGCCCCCGGACAGACTCAGACACGGGGACCCCGGACAGACTCAGACCGGGGGCCCTCTGTCACAGACTGCAGGGATCAGTTGTGGTTCGACGTCACAACTAGACGATTATTTTCATCATTTTCATAATCTGACTGTTGTAGTCGCGATTAATCAATTAGTTTTTTTGGTCCGTCCTCAAACGTCTCATTTTTGACTAACAATTATCTCCATCGATTATTCTGTTTAGAGCTGCAACGATTAGTCGATGAATCGATTAGTTGCCAATTATTAAAACTATTTTGCAAATTAATTGATCGCTTTGGGCCTTTTTTTTTTTAAATCAAAACTGTTCCAAAACATCTGGTTCCAGTTTTTGAAATGTGAGTATTTTGTGGTCTCTTCAGTCATCTGACGGTAAACTGAGACGCTGTGATAGAAAACTGAACTTCACGTCAGATCTTCTGCAGTTTACATAATAATATTAATAATAAGTAATAATGGATTTAATTTGTACCACTTTTCATGTATAGTGAAACGCTGTATTACATTTGATATGTGTACATTTATAGATAGTCCTTCAATTATATCGAGTTTTTCTTTTAACGTGTGTATATATATTTTAAATTTGATTTAATCTGTCTAAGCTGCTGTTTATTGATCATGTTGTTGTTGTTGTTTACAGGCGGCGTCTGCAGCTGCAGGCTCCTCACAGTCGCTGCCAGCAGATGAGAGTTTCTGCATCGTGGTGTCAGTCGACCCGCTGGAGTTCAACTCTACACCGACGTCTGACTCTGACGACGACGACGCCGACAAAGACTGTACGATTGTTTACTATCGCAACTTGATGGAGCTTTTCAAAATGTGTCAGACATGCGGGCAGCCAATCACAGACAAGGAGGTTTTCCACTCAGGAGCTCAGATGAGGGTAAAGTGGAGCTGCGTCGGCGGACACTCCGGGACGTGGAGGTCCTCGCCTCACCTACGACAGGTGCTTCCATAAAAATCCACCAAAGAGCTGCTGCTGCTGCTGCTTCTGGACCTTCATCAGCAGAACATTTACAGAGACTAAACTCACGAGTGTTCAACTCATGAAACAAAGAACTTTTTTTTTGAACAGCTGGATGCAGCGTCGTTCGTCTCCGCCTTCAGTCCAGACTGGTGCAGGTCAGTTTGTGTTCATCAGAAATTCTTTTATACATTATTCCAACATACCAGACCTTCCTCTCTGGTTAAGACCAGAGAGGAAGTTTAATAACACTTTAACACATCAATGAAAACTGTGACAAGTTCTTTGTGTCATATTAGCTTCAGCTGAACGTTGGAAGGTCGACTGTCGTCTCTGCAGCGCGACTACGTCGAAATCAACTTTAAGTTCTGTATTTAATTAGTTCCTGACTGTGTCGACACACAGAGACGGTCTGTTCTCACACAGCTAAACTCAAGATATATTTATTCTCATTTACATATTTTATTCTGTTTCTGTTGAGATGGTGTGAGATGTTGATCATGTGTTCATAAATACTTCCTGTTAACCAGCAGCCGTTACTAGACTGCAGATAAACAACAGTTCATAATGTTTCCAGCAAAGATATCTACTGGATTTGACTCATCTGGACGCTGAAGCTTCATATTAGCTTCAGATAAAGTAAGGTCATTATGAACAGGAGGAATGATTACAGTGAGATAAACAGCTTCCTGACTGTTGGTTTAACACAGACTGTGAATCTGCTCTTTAAAGTTTTATGATCATGACGCCGTCTGATAAAACTACAGCAGCTCTTCGGCTGTATTGACATTTAAACTGAGGTTGAATATTAGATAACAGTATATTACATATATATTCATGGCGCCAGTCTTGTGTTAAGAGACAAACAGGAAGCAGATCCTAAATGTAAACCATCAGAATCATTAATCAGCAGTCATAATAATTAGTATTAATGTGTTTTTCTGTAGGTGACGAGACCTCTGAAGATACGGTGCACCATGACGGACACAGTAAGACTTTTATCCACCTGAGTGTGGATTCTGGGAGAGACTTCATGTGATTCAGGTGTTTGTGAGTCTGCAGCTGTTCCTCCTTTTCTTACAGATTTTGGTAAATAAATGTTGGAAACAAACACTGATGAAGCAGCTGTTGATATTTCGTCTGTATCGATGGATACAGACGAGACTGTGATCAGACTTCAGAATAAAAGTGTCTTACTGCTGCTGCTGTTGTTATTTTGTTCAATAAAGTTTCTATTATAAAACTGATCTGTCTACAGCTCTTCTGTGATGAATTATTTTATAGAAGCTACTAAAGCTGCAACTAATGATTATTTTCATTATTGATTAATTATTTTGTCGATAAAACATCAGAAAATGGTGAAAAAAGCTCTGAAACTCCAAAATATTACATTAACATGCAAGAAAAGCAACATTTTTGAGCTTTTAACCTTCAAATGTTGCTTGAAAAATCAGTTAAATGATTATTAGATGATTTAAAATAGTTGTTAATCAGTGAGCTTTAGTGTCTGATGGAGGATGTAACTGTGAGAGCAGAAGACTCGTACCAGGACAGGCCAGCAGGTGATGCCGACCCTCGTGTGCAGGTTGGTGGAGAGGAGGATGAGGAGCAGCAGGGTGAAGAGGAAGGCCGTGCAGCTGACGAACTCGAAGAAGTAGAGCGCGGTGCAGCTCCTGCAGCTGTTGACCACTTCCTCCTGGATGAAGGCCACGAGGGAGAGGAGCTGACGGAGAGAGAGACGGACACATTAAAATCCCTCCGACACATTGATGATGATGATGATGATGATGCTTCTCTCACTAGAATTTAATATAATATTTAGATTAAGGCTGCGACTAACCGACAGCGGTCTGTAGATTATTGATGTCATCATGCTGCAGATCTGCTGCGACTCTCAGTTCTTTAAATCACAGCTGAAGACTTTTCTGTTTGCCGCCTTTTATTAAACCACATTTGAGGTTTTTTATTTCCAAATTT
The DNA here is from genome assembly GCF_914725855.1 of Thunnus albacares. Taxonomy (NCBI): domain Eukaryota; kingdom Metazoa; phylum Chordata; class Actinopteri; order Scombriformes; family Scombridae; genus Thunnus; species Thunnus albacares. Next base: position 34,108,845 of record NC_058113.1, read on the forward strand.
AGTCTTTTTACTTGTGTTGATGCCCTTTATGCTCTATGTGAAGCACTTTGAATTGCCTTGTTGTTGAAATGTGCCGTACAAATAAACTTGAAACCAAACTGATATTCAGCCTCTTAAATCACATAAAGAAGAAGGAAATCAGAAAATCAACTAATCAATCAATCATTTAAGTACTATAATGAGTACTACATAAGTACTACAAAATGAGCAGCAGTCACCAGCCAAACTCTGGTAAAACATGCAGCGGCCAAAAGAAAACAGCGGTGATCAGCTGGTGAACTTTAAACATTCACCAGTGGACAATAAAGTTAACTGTGCATCCTGCATGTACAGTTTATATCTGACACTGTAGGAACTCCTTCATCTCTGTTTTGGTCCTACAGTGCTGTTTTATTGTAAACACTGCGGTGAAACATCGTGACGGTATCAACACCGCTGACCTTCTACATCATTACACGGTGAACACAGAGCAGCTTCTGCCTTCATCAGCACTTCTGTTTTGACATAAAGGAAGAAACTTCTAGTGGTCACAGAGAAGCAGAGACTAGTTGTAAACCCACTGAAGTGCTGCTAAGATACATGGGGAGAGTCCGAACTCTCTGCGTTCTTCCTCACTGTCATCTTCAGTCTGCTGGTGTTTGTTGGTAGTGATGTGCAGAAGATGTTTAGAGGCCTGTTAAGAGTTCAGTATGGCTGTTGTTATGTTCTGTATGTGTTTGTTCTGCAGATTAAACTCAATATAAAGTCATCCAGTTCAGAGATCAATCCATCAGTTTCATCAGGAATCAATTTTTACAAGTATGAATGTGTTTGTAGAATCTCAGAGACTCTGAGCTGCGTTAAAGTGATTTCAAGTCGACTCTCTGAAACTTTGAACAACCTGCTTTTGTTTACAGTTTAAACAGCTGCGACATGCAGGAAATACAAGCTGATCATGGTGTGAAGTCATTTAAAGGACGATAATCTGTCTTAAACCAACAGTCAGAACATTAAAGCTGTTTTTCTTGCTGTAATCATTCCTCCTGTTCATACTGACCATTAGAAGATCCCTTCATAATGACCTTACAATGGAAGTGATGGGGGACAAAATCCACAGTCTGAAGCTAATATGAAGCTTCAGCGTCCAAATGAGTCAAATCAAGTAGATATCTTTCAACGTTACAGTCTTTTTAGTGCCAAAGTTCCTCTTTTTGTTACTATACTTCCACCTGCAGCTCAACAAGGAAACACTGTCCGAGGAAACACAAAGAGGGAATTTGATGCTAAAAAGACTGTAAATGTGTCAGATATCCACTTGATATGACTAACTCAGACTGCTGAAGCTGAATAGAAGCTTCACACAGACTTTTAAATGACTGTGTGGACACACTGTGGATTTTGGCCTCCATCACTTCCATTGAAAGCACATTTGAAGGATCTTTTAATATCCAGTATGAACAGGAGGAATGATTACAGCGAGGAAAACCTCTTTCACTTTTCATATGACTGATATAATTTAGTTTACTCCCAGTCTGAGCAGATACTGGGACATTAAACCAGTATATAAACACACAGAGTGCCTCTGACTCATTGAAAGTGAAGTGACCGTTATGGTGGAACTGCTCCAACCTTTCGGCTGTGTGGGCGGCAGCCGTTTCCCAGAGCGCCAAAACGCAGCATGTGGGCGTCCTGGGTGTGTCTGAACCACACTGCTGCTGAGTCAGCAGAAAGAAGAAGAAGAAGAAGTTCTCTACGGACAGATTTAATGGTACAATCCAGAGGAAGCCACGCCCACCAATAACATTTAACACAGGGGACAGGAAGCTGCTGGAATCATCAACGCCGTCAGTCCAAACATGAAACTCATGTGGTGAAAGTCAGTAAATCATCAAGTTCATCAAGCCACAAGATGTCAGAGGAACTGTGACTGTTTCTCATCACGTACATACAGTGACTCAATAATCATATATCCTCAACAGAATGAACTAAACACCAGTTTCAGTCTGTTCGTTTCTCAGCTGCTTCTTTTTGCATATTTTTCAACTGTGTTTCTGTATGAAACCAACAGGAAACTTGTATAATGAATGACTCTCTCTCTTAGATATATAATAATAAATGATCTACACATGAAGTAAAAGTGAAAGTGAAGGTCCAGGATCAGGATCAGTTGACTGTTGACATCTTATTAGTTTGTCATTAACCTGTAAAACACTTTGAGACTTGCACAAAAGGATCTGTACAAATAACTAGTGTTCTCTTGATGAACCGATTAGTTGTTTGGTTTATAAAAAGTCAGAAAATGGTGAAAAATGTGTATCAGTGTTTCCTAAAGACGACGTCCTCAAATGTCTTGTTTTGTCAACAACTCAAAGATCTTCAGTTTACTGTCATAGAGACTAAAGAAACCAGAAAATATTCACATTTAAGAAGAAGAAAACAATGAATCAACTATAATAGTTGCTGATTACGCGAGGAGGCCTTTCAAGCGTGTGAACATGAGGAAAGCAGCAGGACCAGATGGTATCAGCGGGCTGGTCCTCAAATTATATGCTGACCAACTAGTGTCATTGTTCACAATCATATTCAACCTGTTCCCGGCTCAGTCTGTCACACCCATGAGCTTCAGGGAGTTCACCATCATTCCTGTGTACAAGAAAACAAGACCAGTCCTCCTGAATGACTGCAGCCCCAGTGGCGTTAACCTCTCTAGTGATGTACCGCTTTGAACAGCTGGTTCTTTGATCAACCAATCGACACAAGACGCCGTAGCACACGTCCTCCACACCAGCTCATCTCACCTGAACAGGACAGGAGCTATATGAGATTACTGTTCATTGACTACAGTTTAACACCATAGTTCCCTGCAGGCTGGGAACCTGGATTAAACACCTCCTGACGGGCAGACTTCACAGGTGGTGTTACCCTCGTCTTTAACACCGGAGTACCCCTGAGCCCCCTGCTGTACTTCCTGTACACACACACGACTGTGTAGCCGCTTTCGACCCCAACACTGTCATCATGGTTGCTGAAGACGCAGCTGTGATGGACCTGATCACAGATAACAATGAGATGGCCTACCTTCAGGCCTATCAGAAGGAAGTAGAGGACCTGACCTGCTGGTGTCAGGACAACAACCTGCACCTGAACATCAGCAAGGACAAGGAGCTGATAGTGGACTTTGGGATGAAGCAGGGAAGGAACTACGCCCCCCTCTTAATACCAACGGGTCCTCAGTGGAGACGGCGGACAGCTTCAGGTACCTTGGTGTCCACATCACTGAGGGCCTGACCTGGACGCTTTTATTACTCTTCCTGCTCTATTTCAACTCTCTTTAATGCACAAACTGAAGGAAGTGGCAGGATTACATTTCACTGTGACTGTACATGTGACAAATAAACTCGATTGATTGACTTTCATAAACGAATATAAAATCTTGGAGTTTTAAGGAGTTAAGCTAAGTTCATTTCCTTGCTGTTTTCTCTCTCTACTGTATATTTGGTCGTGTGGTAAACCAAACTAAACTCCACACATTACAGTTCACTTTACACAACCAGCTTTTACTGCAGGAATACTTCAGAGTGTGTTTGGCGAGCTGAACATCTGGTTATAAAAAGTCATGTTTCCTTCAGACGGAGACAAACTCCCCACCACAGATCTAAAAACAGAGCGTCTGACGTCAGGAGCAGTGGGAGCTCTCCTCACCTTCTAACAAACCACGTTAACTAAACAGACTGAAGCTGCTGGACGGAGGCAGCTCTGACATGACAAGAGGCCTTAAAAACTCTGGGGAAGCACATACAGAAACTCTGTTCGGGAACACAAAGCAGGGCAGGTTTTATTCTGATTTAGGTTTAGATCTGACTCCTGGTCTGATGATGTAGGGTGCAGACACGAGGCAGAAGCACTTTCTACTGAATAACTGAATGAATCCTCTCATGATATTCCATCAGGGAGGCGTCTGATCATCTCATGTGTCCGTCCTATACGCCTGAGGTTGGATACGACCACCTGTGTGCAGTAACGTTAGCCTGCTCAAAAGAAAATGAGCGGCTGCAGGAGTGAACCCGAGTGAGAGGAAACTGTCATCGAAGATGTAATGAGGGACCTTGACAACCTTGGCTTTGACATGGACTTGGCCAGCCAGACTGCTCATCACCACCAAAGATGGCGGCAAGAGGGGGCTATCATCTGATCGGGAGGACGGCGAGTTCCTGACCAAACACCGGTGTCGCGTGGCTGAAGATGTGGGGGAGGGGGAGGGGGGGGGGGGGGGGGGGGGGCGATAACGCCAACAAGCCTGAGGCCTGAATGATAATCTGCCAGCTCGCACCAACAACTGACGACTTTTCTGAGGGCAGGACAGAACCTGCTGAGGTTAACTGTGGGTGCCCGGCCCAAACATCCAGCCAGAGTCATGAAGAACCATCTTCATCAAGAAGAAGAACAAGGAGTCCTGCAGCAGATGGTCTCTGATGTCAACATCATGGAGTCAAAGACCTGCCGAGTACCTGAAACACTGAGAACTGCTGCTGTTTACTCAACTTTGGATCAAGTTAACCAATCAATAACAACTATTCATGGACGCATCATCACCTAAAACCTTTGCACAGTTCTGTAGCTTAAACTGAGTTTTGCTGAACTGCATGGAAATGTTAAAAACAAGATTTGATAAAAATGCTACTGATTGACAGACTGAAGTATAAAGTCTGATCTGCAGGTCAGTGATGCGAGCAGCATGCAGATGGTGGGCGGGGGCGGCGGGCGGATGCAGCCTCTCCCCCAGCTGTTGCGACAGCGGCGGAGGTCTGCAGCTCAGAGATCTGCTAACGACAGCTCTCTGTCAGCTCCGCAGCAGCTTTCACTTCCCAGTCTGCAGCTTCCTGAGAAGCTGGTGCAGGAGGAGGAAGAAGGAGTCACGGCGAGGTCGCTCTGCTCATTCACACACCGACGGCTCTGCAGAGGGAAGCGTCTGCAGATACATAACTGTGTTACTTCACTACCTCCGTCTGTATGATGACACATCAAAAAAAAAAAAAAATCAGGACTCTGTTGCTTCATATTGAGAGAAGAACAGAACGCTGGACTGTTCTCCATCAGCAGCTCCTAACTCACAAGATATTTCAACACATAACGATAAAATATTACTCTTTATGATGGAACAATCATTAAAAGGAACTCTGTGGAGATTCATTAATATAAATCTGCTGTTAAACTGACAGGAAACAGTTTCACATGATACACTGAATAAAACTTCACTCTGTCTGCACGACAACAACTGATAAAAATGTATCGTCATACTGAAAAACTGTCCAGTTCAGGATCTGACGGCATGAATCAGGCTGAGATCATCACATCTGAACATCATTTCAACTGTCTGCGTGTGTTTCTCTGACAACAACGACTGCTGCAAACAGACAAAAACTACAAATTGTTAATAACCTTAAACCTCCATTAACTGATGTTTTTGTTCACTAGTTTCCATCAGAAACAAGCAGTGAACTCAACTCTGACTCATCATCAGCTTTTAAGTTGAAATATTTAACTAAATTCCACATCCAGCAGTTACGGAACAACATTATCATCCATGTGGAGTCGTGTTTCTGTCCACCTGGTGAATGTGAGTCCAATATATATATTATTGAACAGGTAGTGTTCAGCGGCTTTTTACAGCTTTTTCTCTCTGAAAACGATGCTATGAGACACTGAGAGTGAACCAGAACAGTAAAGTTGCAGCCGGACAGATAAACAATGAGCTGAAACTCACTATAAAGCTCCATAAAGCCGAGAGGAGCTGCAGAGTCTCTGATGATTCTCTGTAGGTTCATCACTACGAGCCACAACCAAGACATTACTCACTGTATAGATCAGACTGAGGAGCAGAGGAATAACCAACACATTACTCACTGTATAGATCAGACTGAGGAGCAGAGGAATAACCAACACAGTACTCACTGTATAGATCAGACTGAGGAGCAGAGGAATAACCAACACAGTACTCACTGTATAGATCAGACTGAGGAGCAGATGAATAACCAACACAGTACTCACTGTATGGATCAGACTGAGGAGCAGAGAAATAACCAACACAGTACTCACTGTATAGATCAGACTGAGGAGCAGAGGAATAACCAACACAGTACTCACTGTATAGATCAGACTGAGGAGCAGAGGAATAACCAACACATTACTCACTGTATAGATCAGACTGAGGAGCAGAGAAATAACCAACACATTACTCACTGTATAGATCAGACTGAGGAGCAGAGGAATAACCAACACAGTACTCACTGTATGGATCAGACTGAGGAGCAGAGGAATATTGATTATAGCAGCTTTAAATATTTGGGGGTTTTAAATTCAAATGTGATTTAATGTGATTTTTAACTTTTTTCTTTAAACAATTCTCAAAACGATGAATAAATTATAAAAATAGTTGGTGATTAATTTTCTGTTAACTGTATAATAATTCATTGCTGCAACTCTGCTTTCTTATAAACTTCAAACCTGCGAGTTTCAGTCTGCAGAGTTTAAAGCAGAAATATTAAAGATATTTACTGTTTCTCTGAACTTGTGTCTGTCTGAAGGTCGTCTGCTGACCTCGGAGGTTAGTCAGAGGGATCAGCTGAACAACGAGCTTCCTCTTTAAAAGATAATTGTGTTTTAGTGTAATTGTTACAGACGGTCTGATGGTCTGTTCAGTGTCTACTGCTGCTTCAACAGTAATAATCCTTAATGTTCTCTTGTGTCTTTGTGTTCTTGAGTGAACCATTCAAACTAACTGCCTTCACTCCTCACTGTGTTTGTGGTCTCAGCCTGTATTTTGCCCACAAACCAGTTTAACGCCCCGTCTGGTTTTAAACTGGTCGTCTTTCCTCTCAGGCAGCTTCTGCTTCTCTTTATTTCTAAGACTCACAGACAACAGCACAGTTTATTTAGAGGCTGTTTGTACAAAATAAAGTGAAGCTCAGAGGGAAACATGTGAAAACGTTCTGTTTCTGCAGCCAAAGTGAAAACAAACATGAAGTTTAACTGCAACTGAGACTGACGACTGCTTTCATTTTCAGTTCATTTCTTTGTTCTCAGTCAATAAAATGTCCCCCGGGATCTCCTGCAGTCAGTTGAGCTACAGTAACAAACAGCCTGCAGGACTTTTATCATCATAAACAACATAAACTCCTCTCACTGATTGATCTGATATCTGCAGACTGCTGCTAGCTAGCGTTAGCTAGCATTAGATTCCTGCCAGGAAGAGACAAACTGAACAAAGAAGAATCTGTTCAGTCGACTCTCAGAGCTCAGAAACCTCGTTAACTAACACAAACAGATCTCACATCAGTGCTCACTTCCAGTCTGTTCTTGTTGTAGCTTTAATCATTAAATTCACTGACAGACATCCAGAAACATTGAAACAACATGGAGTCACATCAGTCCTGCTGCCTGCAGCAGGTGAACATGTTACAGTTAATGTAGCAGCTTCCACCTTCGTTACCTTTATCCTATAAATGACTTTTGTCCATATCGTAATAACAACATTTCATGATTTAGAAATTTTAAAACTTTCAAAAGTTAAAAATGTGAAGATTGTCAGGTTGTGCAGCCTGTGTTTTCTCTGGTTTCTCAGTGGATTTAAGGAGGTTTATTAGTGATCAGAGATAATGATCTCTTCAGGAAGTGTAATTCACACTGAATCATATCAATATTAATAAATCAATATACCAGATTCATGGTTAAAGACCCATCCAGAACCAGAAGTTCCACCTGTGACGTTCATCCTGACTGAATGGAGCTTCAGTCTTCATGTCAACAGCAGCAACATCACACACATCTCACATCTCAGAATTCAGACAGTCTGAGGACACTTGAACTCACCACTTCCAAGACTTTGATCAGGAACCGGATTTTATCCAGATGTTCTGATGGAACCATGAAACAGGAGGATTTAGGGTTCGGAGCCGTCGTCGAGGAGTAAACTTCAGTCGTTGCCATGATGGAGCTGAGAGACACAACAGACAGGTCACATACACGCCACAGACAGGTCAGATACACGCCGCAGACAGGTCACATACACGCCACAGACAGGTCACATACACGCCACAGACAGGTCACATACACGCCACAGACAGGTCAGATACACGCCACAGACAGGTCAGATACACGCCACAGACAGGTCACATACACGCCACAGACAGGTCAGATACACGCCACAGACAGGTCAGATACACGCCACAGACAGGTCAGATACACGCCACAGACAGGTCACATACACGCCACAGACAGGTCAGATACACGCCACAGACAGGTCACATACACACCGCAGACAGGTCACATACACACCGCAGACAGGTCAGTTACACGCCACAGACAGGTCACATACACGCCACAGACAGGTCAGATACACGCCACAGACAGGTCACATACACACCGCAGACAGGTCAGTTACACGCCACAGACAGGTCACATACACGCCACAGACAGGTCAGATACACGCCACAGACAGGTCAGTTACACGCCACAGACAGGTCAGATACACGCCACAGACAGGTCAGATACACGCCACAGACAGGTCACATACACGCCGCAGACAGGTCAGTTATACCAGAGGTCACTAAAGGCAACATCTTGATAATTATCATGAAAAAAAGCAGCAATAACGATGATAAAGTGATGAATAATTTAGGATTAATGTGTGTGGATACAGCAGCAGCAGCAGCAGCAGCATCAGGACGTAACTGACACGTGCGTAAAGATCGACGACCACGAGGGAATCAAACGTCCACACATGACGTGAATATGACGGCTCAGCGAGGTCATCAGTGACGTGGAAGTGATTCAGATCTCTACAGCTGGAATAACACAGCTGACCTTTTGAAAAAGTTACCGTCCCTCCAAATATTGTATTTATATTTCAGTACAAAAACTGAACGACTGTGTGCAGGAACAGCATGATGCCTTCGTTGTCCTTAAACTTACATAGAAGCTGTGAGTGTTTATTAGTGAGTTCTTCACTGTTGATAATGTTGTTCTAAACAGTCATGTTTGGTGTCATGGCGTCTGGTTTTCCCTCCACCAACATAAACACATATTTCTTAGTCCAGTCATGCTGAAACTCATGTTTTTCACTGTCAACCTTTTTTTTTTTTTTTTTGGTATCAGATACTTTGGAACAAAACATGTGACTTTTTCATCCGGAGCTCCTACATTCAACAACAACCTCAGTAACCATAGCAACCAGTGGGCGGCTGAATGACGACAGCCACGTGTCAATCAAAAGGTGGTCGGGGTCAGGCCGCGGTTATATTTTGTTCCTGGAAAGATTTAAATTGGACTATTTGTGCTGCTCTAAAGCGACTATTTCCACTTTTATAAAAGGAAGTATGACCTCAGCTGAGACTCTGGAAGAGAAGAAACAACCAAACAGTTGTTTTTCTCTCTGCAGGAAACATCATCAACACTGATTCTGACTCCACAGCTCCCAGTTAGAGCTGACAGGACGCCGACATACAGACCCGTTAAACTACACCAAACAGCAACTAAAAGGAAAAGAACAGCAACAAACCTCAGACGTGATTACGTGCAAACAGCTGCACAAACAGTCAGCCTGAGAGGAAGCAGGTTTCTCACTCAGGTTTCTCACTGTTACTTATAACAGCAACAATCAATCTATTGATCTATTAGTTGATCAACAGAACATTTTAGTCATTTTTTAAAGCCAAAATGCCTCTTAATGCTTTTTTATACAAGTCAAACATGATAGTAAACTGATGTTGGGCTGCAAATAACGATTATTATTATTGTTATTTATTAATCTGTCCATCGTTTGATCTATAAAATGACAGAAAACAGTGAAAAATGTTTCCTCACAGTCATCAAGTTGTTTGTTTTATTAAACCAACAATCTGAAATATTCAATTTACTGTCAAATAAGACAAAGACGAGCAGAAAATCCTCTCAGTGACCGACTGCAACAGGGGAATGTTTGAAGTTTTTACTTCAAAAATGACTGAAATGATTAATCAGTTATCAATATATAGTTTCCAATTATTTTTCTGTCAATCATCTCTACTGAGAGATAGACTAAACGATTGTTTTGTCAATAATTTAGTATATTAATGCCGTGATGTCATCACAACCCTTTAAAACTCTAATTTATTCAGTTTTCTGTCACATAAGAGAAAAAACAAAACAGCAAATCTTCTCATCTGAGCTGCAGAATATTTATTGTTTAACACGTATATCATAAATCATAATAATTTAATGAGTAATTATCGTTGCAGCTGCTCACTGAAGTCTATTTTTATCTCTTTACTCTCATCTTCACATATAAACAAACGTTTAAGGTGATTTTCTTGGTTCAAGAGACACTGTGATTAAAACATGACAGAAACATGACTGACAGTAGTTCTGCTCTGCTGTAACATCTGATAACACCGTTCATACGTGTTTTACTGAATTTTTACATGTTCTTGTAAAAACAGTCAAGAGTTGTCAAGAAATGAAGAAGTGAACTTTGAATTTTGCTCCTTGGAAGTTTGAGCTTCAGCTGGTGTAAATATATCCAATATATACAAACATACATACAGTCATAATATAATTTAAACATTAAGAGGAAACAACATTATCTGCAATTCTATCAAAAACACTTTTTCTGTCTGTTTCAATGATCATCTGACAACACAGACAGACACAGTTCTCATACAGGCTTAAACGCTCTCTGGACATGTTCTGATGTATAAATGTAAATAATATTTTATGGCTTGAGTGTCACATATAGTTTCAGAGTGAAAGTGAAACTGAGCTTCAGTGCAGGTGTGAGCAGGTGTGAGCAGGTGTAAACTGGCTCCACACACTGATAAGAGTGTTTTATGCTGATAATAAAAGTGTCCGTTACTAAGGAGGTCATCCAACACCAGATGGACCAGAGAACAATATCCTTGTTATAAACTGCCACATCGCAACACCAAACTTCTTTAAAAAAAAAAAAAAAAACAGGCCTATTTAATAATTAACTGCTTACAGACAAACTCAGACACGATGCAGATTATAAACTGAGGCTTTTTCATAAGCGGTGGTTTGTTCCAGTAGATTCAGCTTTTGAATTATCGACAAAGCGACAGTTTATTTAACTGATATTTATCAACCTCCGTGTATTCAGGTGTTCGAAGTTCGAGCGAAGTATGAGCCGAAACAAACGGCGCTGGGTGTTTTAGATTCAAGCCGAAGCGAAGTTTGGCTCATTTAATACATTTAAAAGGATTTTAACTTTTGTTTTAAGGATAAAACGTCGCTTTCCTAAAGACAAAAAGCGACAGTAAATTAAATCGATACCATTTTAAACGGAGTTCGGCGATAATCACGGAGGCCAAAACTAACCCGCTGAGACAGGAAGTTCGCAGAAACATAAAAACGTTAATAAAACGTGAATCTTTCAGGTTTAAACTCACCGTTCAGTTTTTTTTTCCTGTTCGCGGGAAAATAAAAAATTCTTTGACAACTTCTTGCTTTGTTTCTGCTGCGAAACGAACTTCAGAAGAACTTCCGCAATAATGTCCAGACACTGACTATACTTTCTTCTTCAGTCGGAAAAAATCCACTTCCGGTTCCAACTTTCAAAATTTAAAGTGTTTCGGTGATTCAGGAAGAGTTTCAGATCCGTCAAAATAAAAGTCCCGCATGAAAAAAAATCCTACTACAGTAAAAGTACATAAGTATTATGAGCTTGATGTAGTTAAAGTATTGCAGTAAAAGTACATAAGTATTATGAGCTTGATGTAGTGAAAGTATTGCAGTAAAAGTACATGAGTATTATGAGCTTGATGTAGTTAAAGTATTGCAGTAAAAGTAGTGGTTTGGTCCCTCTGACTGATATATTATTATATATGACATCATTAGATTATTAATAGTGAAGCATCAGTGTTAGAGCAGCATGTTACTGTTGTAGCTGCTGGAGGTGGAGCTAGTTTACACTACTTTATATACAGTTAGCTAGTTTAGTCCAGTGGTTCCCAACCTAGGGGTCGGGGCCCCTCCAAAGGGTCAGCAGATAAATCTGAGGGGTGGTGAGATGATTAATGGGAGAGGAAAGAAGAAAAAACAAAGTTCTGATACACAAATCTGTTTTCAGTTTTTGGACTTTTTCTCTAATCTTTGATTTTTGCTGAAATATTGGATCATTTGAACATTTATTGAAATGAAAGCATGTGAGAAGTTTAGAGGGAAAAATCACTATTTGGTGGAGCTGTTAACAACTCATAGACATGTGAAATGTGACCCCGACTACACACTGCTTTTTGTAAGACGTCAAAAGACAAAAAGGTTGGAAACCACTGGTTTCATCTTTAACAATGTGTTGTATTTTAAAAGCTTGTTATATTATCCATTGTGTCAAATCTTCATCTGAAAAGTAACTAAAGCTGTCAAATAAATGTAGTGGAGTAGAAAGTACAATATTTCCCTCTGAAATGTAGAAAGTAGCATCACATGGAAATACTCAAGTAAAGTACAAGTACCTCAAAACTACTGGTACTCATGTACTTTTACTGTTGTAGTATTTTTCATGCAGGACTTTTACTTGTAATGGAGTAGTTTTTACTTTGCTGTGTTGGTACTTTTACTGCAGTAAAGGATCTGAGTTCTTCCACCATCTCATCTCTCCTCCCGGCCTGCAGTTCCTCTGCTCGGCCTGCAGGAGGCGCTGCAGCCCGCTCCTCTCTCCTCTCCTCTCCTCCGTCCTCCTCCTCCTCCTCCTTCTCTCCGCGGTGTGAGAGCGAGGCTTCCCCCGCTATAAAGCTGCGAGAGGCGGCTGCAGGCTGTAAAGGCTCTTCGGCAGCCAGAGGAGGAGGAGGAGGAGGAGGAGGAGGAGGTGGAGGATGATGATGAAGCTGCGTGTCCCTCAGCGGGGAGCTGATCTCAGTTCAGTCCGTCTGAGCTGAAACTGGAAACTTTCTGATGCTTTTCTCAGTCCGGAGCTTCTTCTTCTTCACGCACCTGTGAAAAGGTAAAAAAACTCTGACATTCCTGCACGTGACGCTCAGATGATTAACTTGAATATTTGATCACATTTCTCTCTTATTGTTTCTTTCTGTCACATCTTCTCAGTGATCTTATAATAACTGTAATAATAACATTCCTGCACTGCTGCTGATTGACTGTGATGATGTTCAGGATCTAAAAGCATCTTTATGCGTCGCTGGTTTCTTATAATATATTTATAAACGTGTCAGTGATTCAAATAAGTTGATCTTTGAATATTTTATGAACAGTTTCTAGAGGACAGATGTTGAGTTACTCAGTTGTTCTTCTGGCTGTAGATGTTGGAGGATATAAATCTCTTTTCTGTTGTTTTTTTTTTTTTAATTCTTTCACAAAACAGAAAAAGATATTTTGTGTTCAGATGATCAGAAACTGGATGATTCATTTAATGTGTTTAAAATTTCTGAACAGGCTTCTGAGACAAACTTCATTTTGCATTTATTCATGTTTCTGCAGGATGACAAACACACAGGACGTGTTTTATTGTTGGTTTATGGATTCTGTTGCGGACCTGAGGTGTAAAAAATCGAATTAGTTTGATTGGTTTTCTTTATTTTTTTGGAAGCAGCAGCAGTCTGGATCTGCTGCAGCTGATTCTCACTGGTGTTACCTGTGTGTTGACTGTTAATATTATTACAATATTGGCACCAATATTTAATAAGTCAGCCTTTATAAAGGGTTTATAAGTTGTAATTAAATGCTTTATTGATCAGTTAGGAGTCATTATTGACAGTTTTAGGGCTGAACTAAAATCAATTTATCAGCAACTTATTAATTGATCTATGAAGCGTTTATTTCCAGCTCAGTGATACTTTGTGTGAATTATTGATGTGACTTCTGGTTATTATTAAGCTGCTGTTGTTAATGTTAGAACTCTAGAATCAATCAGTCCATCAACAGGAGATTAACTGACACGGTTTTTGATATTTGATTCTTCTTTTGTGTCTCTGTCAGCAGCTTCTCACATGTTTTCCATGATAGTAAAGTTCATATCTTTGTGTTTGTGACTGTTGATCAGACACACTTTATACACTGATCAATCAATGGATTATTAAAGACAGTAATGACTGAACCGTCTCTCAGTTTAATAAAACATAACTTTACAACTAATGAGCTCAATAGAAACTATTCAAGTCTTGAAGCAGAGTCGCTCTTCAGGACCAACAACAGATGGAGGAAAGTTCTCTGCTTTAGTGATTCAGCCAACGCTTCCTCCTGGAGATTATCTTCATATACGTCTAAACTGCAACAGCAAATACATCATAATAATAACATCATAATCTCTCTCAACGTTATGAGTTGTTAATAATGAGCTGGTAGAAACTGCAGCAGTGTGAAAGTGTTTCTGGTCGTCGTTCAGACTCTGAAAAATACCTTTTTTAACCCTTTCAGATCACATCCTCGCTCATATTGTGCACCTGTTTAACGATATATCAAATCCAATCACGTTTTCTCCCTGTGAAACAAAATATGACATGTGCTTATGTAATGTCAACCAATAATATCATGACATCCACCCGTCAATCAATCTTCAACTCTGAGAAGCTGAGATTCATTATGACACGCCCACTTTTCCAACGTTCAGATCGGCCTGTTTCACTAAGAGATACGTCAACATATACTACAACATAACAGTTAGATACTGTTTCATCTGGACTCTAATCATTCAGTCAAAAACAAATCATTCACTTATTAAAGACAAAACACTAAATAATTAAGGGATAATCAACACACATTAACACACATCTACTGTACCGGGGTCAACAATATAAAATAACACAACATTCACAAACTCCTGGTGAAGTTCTGCATTCAAAATCGAAAGGTTATGAAGCGTACTGTTGTCATGACAACGGCCACTCACCACCAGCCTGAACCGAGGCATAAACTTCATGTAAGGTGTCATTAAGTATAACAGCCGAGTTTTTCCTCCAGTTAGTGTTGTTTAGTTTCTGGTAGAGAAAGTTACTGCAGCATCTTTCACTAACCTGAACCAAACCTGAACACACACACAGGACTCCGACCTCTGACCTCTGACCTCCCACTGCAGAGACACATATACATGTAGCTTCATCACTGTGAACATCATCCAGGCAGAGATTACGCTTGTTAACTGTTTAATATGAAGGTGATTTCTAGGAGAGAGTTAGCGGGGAATCCTGAAGCGACATGCTAACGTCGCAGCGTCAGCGCCCTCTAGCAGCTGTAGTCATGACGACGGCAGCAAAGCAGGAAGTCAGGTGACGTTACGGAGCAGCAGAGTCCACGTAGTGAGAACATCTTTGATTTCAACGCACAATATGTAATTTCAGCCGCTAGGCGTCTCAATCAAAACAATAACAACAGACGGAGCGTGATGACGGTGTGAAGTAGCAAGGGATCATGGGAGTTGTTGTCTTTGTTGTTAAATAACCAGCTTCACCGGGATAAAATTACTCCAGTGTTCATCATTCAGGATGTTTTTACCAGCAGAGGTCTCCTCCTCTCCAGAACAAACGGACCCAGAGATTACAGGTAAAAACACTGAATAAAACTGTTTCACCTAAAAAATCAGTGTTTCTCTGAGGATGTACGGCGACCACCGGACGTCCGGTACGGGCTGTTAGCCGAGCTGCTGCTAACACTTGTTCGGTTTATTTCTCTTATAACTTTAGATCCAGACGTTCGGTCGGTTTCTCCTGTGAGCCGAATTATCTGCAGAGGTCTCCTCCTCTCCAAAAACAAACGTACACGCAGATTAAAATCATTAAAATATTAATTAAAGCTGTCTCACCTAAAAAAATCAATGCTAACGTTTGTCCAGTTTATTTCTCTGATAACTTAAGATCCAGACGGCCGATGACTAAAATCCTTCTTCCGGCTAAAAGATATAGTTAAAAACCACCTAAATTTATCATGAAAATGTGTCTTAAAACTGAATAAAAGTCCATTTATAACAGTTTGTGTGGAACAACCACAACGCCGATGTATTATCTTGTATGTGTGTAAGTTACTCTTTGGTAGACGCCATTGTAGCGGACAAACACAGCGCCGCCGTATGCATCTGGTGCGTGTTTACTCTTTGGTAGAGGAGGTATGACGTCATCGACAGGCGACCAAATGAAACGGTCCGTTACTTTGATTAAATTACAGATTTCTCTGAGTTTGAAAACTGTTGGAAACATTTGGGATAATGTAAGAACACAACTCAACAACATATATAACATAGGTCTAGTTGTTTTTAGACATTTTAATGTGGAATAATTACATGTTATAGCTTTAAGTTCAATTTATTATCAGAATATTTTTCTGAAATGTGTCTTGAGTACGAGGTGAACATTGTTTCACACAACAAAACACATTTAAACCTGCATTAACTTTGTTCACTAGTTTCCATCAGAAACAAGCAGTGAACTCAACTCTGACTCATCATCAGCTTTTAAGTTGACATGTTGAACTTATTTCCACATCCAGCAGTTACAGAGCAACATTATCATTCATGTGGAGTCGTGTTTCTGTCCACCTGGTGAATGTTTTTACTCTCTACCAACTCCTGAGGGAAATATCTGGCTCTTTAGCTGCTAAATGCTCCACTATGTTCACCAGCTAGTCTACAGCTAACTGTGTCTGTTTGCCGTTTGGTGCCAAAACGACGCTATGAGACGCTGAGAGTGAACCAGAACAGTAAAAGTTGCAGCCGGACAGATAAACAATGAGCTGAAACTCACTATAAAGCTCCGTAAAGCCGAGAGGAGCTGCAGAGTCTCTGTTGATTCTCTGTAGGTTCATCACCAACACATTACACACTGACACATCAGAAATATATGTTCTAGATGCTTGAACACATTACTCACTGACTGTGAACACAGTGGAGTTATAAGAATTTATATTATAGACGCTTTAACCAAACAACAGAACAAATACTGCAAACATTTATCACAGGAGACATCATGAATAAGTAGCTGCAGTCTAATCAGTTCCATCGCTCTCTTTCACGCCTACTTTTCTGTCTGCACGGCTGCTCTGAAGCCGACTGAGAACCCAAACTGTGATTTAACAGTTTGACAGATTGAAGAACAAAAGAGTTTCTGTTCAGTCTGTTCAGTCTCACCTGTGGGACTCTGTATCTTCTGTTTGATGGGAAAAGCTGATATTCTTTAAATAAAGTAAGAGAAACGTCTGATCTGTGTAGAAAAGTGTAATTTCAGCCAGGAAACGTAACGCTGGCACTGAGCTCACAGACATCAGTGACGTCTGTAGCGGCTCCTGGTCGGCTCTTTGTCTTGTGCTGTCAGTTTGTTGTTGCAGCAGCTGATAAAAAGTTCAAACTGGAACATTTAGTTTGTAGATTAGCGCCTTTATCTTCTGTTTAACTGCTGCCGACAGATGACAGATGAGTTAGACGCAGGTTTATAAGTGATGGAGGCTGCTTTTTACGTCTGTCTGCAGCTCTGGTTTGTCTGTATGCAGTTTTAAACACTTGACTCCCTTCTGTGTGTTGTTGTGGAGTTTGTACTTTAATCTAGAGGATTTATATCATTTAACACTTCTGGTTAGTGTGAAAGTCCACAAACAACTCCCCAATTAATTTGGTTTGTTTATTTATTTATTTGGATCTCTTTTAGCTCGAGGCTAATCTTCTAATAGGAACATTTTCAGACACTACAGCACACACTCACACACACACACACACACACACACACACGATTACAGTTCACTCAGTTAGACTTAATCATACATAAAACACACAGTATGTGCACTAGGGATGTGCAGAGAGCCTAGTATTTGTATCTGTATTTGTTGAGGCAGCAAAATTATTTGTATTCGAATAAAAGTGGAAAGAGGTTTAAAAATCCTGTTTTTGTTATTATTACGCTTTTAATTTTAGAAAATTAAAGTGTTACAATAAGTGTTCATGTCAGTAGCTCAGCTTTATCTCTGGGGAACACCCCCAACTCCAAGACTGATGTCCAAATAAGGAAATGTGCGTCATGTAGCAGGTGGATGTGACTCCCCTCACTGAGACCTGCTGATAGACGTCACAGCGGAGCAGAGGAGAGACACTGAGATAGTGATGTAACCGACCTGCACGCTGGTATTTGACATGTTTTTTTTTCTTCCTGAAAACAAATAATTTTTAAAATATTTGTATGAAATAAATATTTGTAACGTATTTGTATTCGGACACACTCCTAATGTGCACATACACACTGTATTTACACCAACACATCTGTATATATCACCACTAATGCAAATATTCTGATAGTGCTGCATGTTGGCAGCCACGATAAGAACTTACAGTCCACAACATGGGTTATTAGATGGTCTGTCGATCAATTAAAAGCCAGCAGTGGAGGTCAGGTCGTCACAGAGCCGGATCAACGGCGTGGCAGGAAACGTTCTGATGACGTGTTATTTGTGCAACCTGCCACCAGGGGGATTTAAAAATCTCTGCAGAGACAGTTAGCAGCTAACATACAGCAACTGAGATGTGAAACATCTCTACAGTATATACAACAATATGTATGCTGCACAAAAATAAAAAAAGTGTATTCTGGGTCACTTTAGGAAAAGTCATAAAATTTCAGGCTTAAAGTGTTTCTGGTGTTTTTTTTACTGCTCTCGAATGTAAAAAAAGGATCAAATCAGACCTGAACAGCATGTAAAGGTTAAGAAGCTTCTAGCATTAGCATTAGCATTAGCATTAGCATTAGCAACCTCTGAACAAGAGATATTATTGGCTGCTGGTGGAAACAGTTTAGGACCAATCAGGAGCTTCAGTGTGTGATATGTTTAAAAAACAATTTAAACAGTCATTTAGGGATGCACGATATTATCGCCGCATCATCGGTATTGGCCGATAAAAGCTTTAAAATTAAATATCGGCATTGGCAAATTCTGCCGATTATGAGAGGCCGATATGTCGCCCTCTCCTCCGCCGCCTGACTGTGCTTCCCTCAACGGACTGTTTCACCCCGACGGTCCCGGTGTTTCCAGCCGCCCGTCAGACCCGCTGCTTCTTCCCACTTTAACCTGAATAACAAACCAGGTCTCACTGCTCCGGTTGGATCCACATGGAGAGCCAGGGCTAACGTTAGCTGGGAGGCTAGCGGAGCGTTAGCTGGCTTTGCTTCCCTCCGGTCATGCTGCGGCTAACGCTCCGCTAGCCTCTCAGCTAACGTTAGCCCCGGCTCTCCATGTGGATCCAACCAAAAATATGTGCATATATCGGTATCGGCAATCAGCCACAGTGAGTTGGAAATATCGGCATATCGGACAGTCATTAGATCATTTTTCCATCTTTCACATCATCCTTTAGTTTCAACTCTGTCTACTAGAAGTTACGTTCATATACGACTAAATTGCAACATCATATATGTGACGCTGCTGAATCACGTTTTCTCTCAACATGATGAGAAAATGTTGATACTGAATGTCTGAGTGAAATGTTGACAGACAACAAAGCGATCACGACCTCGTTACCTGTGAACATAATCTGGACAGAGATTTATGAACACAGTCTAGTTGTATATGAAGGTTGTTTCTAACAGACAGTCGTAATAGTTTTTCTTGTTTTCAAAGGTTTCGCCTTGTTTTTGTTGTTTTCATTGATGTAGTAAACTCTGAAACAGTGCAGTAAAGACAGACAGTGTCTCTGTCCTCTCATGTCCTCTCGTCCTCTCTTCAGTCTGAATGAAGCTCTGAAACTTTTTTTATTGTTTTTGCACAAACATGTTTTTTTGCTGCTGGGCAGAAAGCGTCTCGGTTTCCAGAAACCACAGAGAGCAGCGAGGCAGAGCGCTGAGCCGAACGCCTCTGAATGACATGAATTATTAACTCCGTTGTAGTGCTGCAGCTGTACAGGGATCTGTGTGATGTGATTTTCATGAGCAGCTCTTTAATCTGCTGTTGGATGTCGGAGCCTCAGCTGGTGGGAGGATTCATCCACCGCTTGACTGAACAGCTGAAAGCTGCTCTGTGAAGCTCCAGCAGGCCTCCGTGAAGCCTCCTCCAACATCCACCTGCTGAGAGCAAACTGCAATTTACAGCTAAATGACTTCTGCTGCGTCTCCAGGTGGAAAAAACTGAGGAGCGGCGGGGAAACGGAGCGTTTAACTTCACGTGCAAAAAAAAGACAAGAAGGCTGGAAGATAAGCAGCAATTAACCAGAATTAAAAATGCTTCAATGAAAACAAGTCAAACAAAGCACACTGTTACATTATTGAATGAAAAACATGTTGAATGATAATTATTTACCCTTTTGTCTTTAATGACTGAATTAATTGTTTTTCATTATGTCATAAATTTTCCCTCCCACATTAAAACACTAAACACTCTAGTGCACTAAAAGCACTAAAAGCACTAAAGCTAAAACTAAACATCTGCTGATTATTTAACTGATTAGTTGTCATTCACTTATTAAAGACAAAACACTAAATCATTAAGAGATAATCAATGATTAGATTTACGTTAAAGGAGTTTAAGGCAAAACATGAAGACAAACTGCCTTAAAAACAACGATATAAAATAACATTCACAAATTTTTTGGGTGAAGTTCTGCATTCAAAATCAAAAGGTTATGAAGATGACTGTTGTCATGACAACAGCCACTCATGGCCCCAGCCTTGAACCGAGGCATAAAATTCATGTAAGGCGTCATTAAGCAAGAACAGCAGAGTTTTTTTCTCCAATTAGTGTTGTTTTTAGTTTTCTGGTAGAGAAAGTCTCAGTGAAGAGTTTTTACCTGATGATCAATAACTTACTGAAGAGTCTAAACTCATCTGTGGTCTTGATTTAAATCTGTTCTAACTGACATTGTGGGTGTTTGTGATGTGCTGTGTGCTGTTGTAGCTTCAGGCGAACTCTGGTGCATCTTCAGTGTTTCAAACTGAAAACTGTCCCAATCAATAAATCAATCAAATCAAATTAACTGCACATTTTATTGCCTTTTTGTTAATTATTTGTTAATTAATCTCATCCATTCTCTTCAGGTGTCTTTCGCTCGGTTTATTTCTTTTCTTCTTCATCTTCTTCTTCTTCTTCTTCCTCTGCCGCGTCTCATTCTTCAAAACTTCATGACGACTAAGCTTTGACAGCTGTGTTGCTATGGTTACTGGTTTGGTAGCAGATGAATGTAGAACGAGTGATTAAACTTGAGCCGAACTACGTGCGCAATAAACAGTTTTAACGCAAACCTGCCGGCCAATCAGAAAAGAGTATTCACCCAGACACTGATACGACTCAGTAAATGTCATAAACATCAGTTACAAATAACTGTGTATTTCTTTTCATTTATTTGTGTGATTTGTCTTCACATAGACATTTTAAAGATTCCGTAGTAAAGACGCGAATAAGCGAATGTAAATGGCGACGTCCGGTGTTTCAGGCATCAGTCTTCATCCTTGAAGTCTTTTCTCTTGTAAAACTGAAAAGTACAGTTTGAAACTTGTTTGTTTTGTGCCTTCAGGGGGCAGCAACGAGCACATTACAGCTCATGCAGCAGAATGAGACAAAGAAGACGCAGCATTATGTTTCCTTCAAAGCATCCTGGATGAGCTGAACATTATAGATGTGATTTTATAAAACACTTGGCTGCTGCCTTTGAACCTGATCCACCTCAGAGCCCTCCTGACCCGCCTGGAGTCCTCCTGAACCTCTCAGTTATCACGTAGCCGTCGCTGACTTTGCCTTAAAGACAGTTTAGACGTTCCTGTAATCAAATTAAATGTCTGTTTATAGTTTATGCTGCAACCCTAAAAATGAATGTGACAAACAAACAAACAAACAAATGAGATATTTGGTGAATATATGATGGAAGAAGGACAAAAATCACTCTGCGGTGAAGGTCAAAGGTCATGTTTGTCCTCGGGGACTCGTGACAGGAAGAATCTTTATTAAACATGTATCACTAATATATGACTTCTCGTGATTTGATGCATGTTTTCATGTATCAACAAATTCATTATTATTTCATCATTGATCTAACTGTGAGTTAAAGTGCACATATAGATGAATGATATTGAATTATTAAGTAAAGACAAGAACTAATGACTTCATCAGTTATTAATATCGAGCTGCACACGTATCGGTCCGCACGTCAGATCTACATTATTACAAGACAATCATTACAATATGATACTGAGGATTTCCTGATGGTGGCGCTAGCATCAGAAGAGTATAACAGACTGGAAGAAACTCACTTGAAAGCTACAAACAACCCATAATACATCACTCTCTGGAGGCGCCTGCATTACAGCGATACCTTCTCCAATCAACAAGATCTGATCTGGTGAACATGTAACTGTAACCAACACATTGTTAAAGACAATATCTATGAGTTGTTAACAGCTCCACTAAATATATAATAAATGTTCAAATGATCCAATATTTCAGCAAAAATCAAAGATTAGAGAAAAAGTCCAAAATCTGAAAACAGATTTGTGTATCAGAACTTTGTTTTTTCTTCTTTCCTCTCCCATTAATCATCTCACCACCCCTCAGATTTATCTGCTGACCCTTTGGAGGGGCCCGACCCCTAGGTTGGGAACCACTGGACTAAACTAGCTAACTGTATATAAAGTAGTGTAAACTAGCTCCACCTCCAGCAGCTACAACAGTAACATGCTGCTCTAACACTGATGCTTCACTATTAATAATCTAATGATGTCATATATAATAATATATCAGTCAGAGGGACCAAACCACTACTTTTACTGCAATACTTTAACTACATCAAGCTCATAATACTTATGTACTTTTACTGCAATACTTTAACTACATCAAGCTCATAATACTTATGTACTTTTACTGCAATACTTTAACTACATCAAGCTCATAATACTTATGTACTTTTACTGTAGTAGGATTTTTCATGCAGGACTTTTACTTGTATGAAGTATTTTTACATTACTGTATTGGTATTTTTACTGCAGTAAAGTATCTGAGTACTTCAGTATTCTACTAATTTCCAACAGCAAGTATGTTTTGCAGTAAATGAAATGCTGCCCAAAGTAATTTTTCTTTTCAACTCAAAAATGTTGATACTGAACGTATCAGTTGTTTAGTGACAATGTTTCATTTATCTTCCACTAAAATCAGTAACTGGAACATCATTGAACTTTTTATGGTTATGTTTAGACTCTGGTTAATGTTCAGGTTCCATTAAACTGTAACTGGGTTATATGTGACTGACAGAAGCAACTAAACAGGCTGACAACAGAAAAGTAGTTTGTCTTGTAAGTTTAATTTATTATAGGAGCTGTGTTCTCTGCATCATCCTCAGTACTTACCGTCATCGTCCTCTTTGAATGTAGGACGCTTTGCTGGAAGACATTTTTAGCAAAACTGAATTATTTGGAACATACAGACAGAGAGAAAGTGGATGTTACGGAAGTTTAGAAGTTTTTTCCATTTTAAAGGTTTATTTATTCATTTATAAAAACATCCACACTGTTCAGTTCTCTCTTTTCATTTTAGCTCAACACTCGACCGGTTCAGTCTGTCGAGCTGCTGACCTTTAACCTGCGACCGCCTGTGGGCTTGTGGGAAATTATGTTTGTTGAAGGTCACTGAAAACTGAAATATTAAATTTACAACACTATAAGACTGTTTCTTTAAAAACACACCATCCCCGTCTGTATGCGGCGAACCACACACAACAACACTTTCACTTCATTGTTTTATTAGAAATGTGTGATTAAATGTGTGAATGTGTAGCCTGCATGTTAGCAGCATGTCAGGTTCATCCAGTTTGGTTCAGACTGAGACACCAACTGTAAATAACTATTTGATGGATGGTTATGACATTTGGTTCAGACGTTCATGTTCTCCAGAGGATGTATTCTACTGAGTTTTCCTGTGGCGCCACCATCTGGTCATGATTTCATTTTGTCCAACACTTTGGTTTATGACCAAAAAACCTGCAAAACTAATCAGCTACATGTTGTGTTTGGTGCTAATTAGCAAATATTAGCAACATAACATGCTAAATTAAGATGGCGAACATCATACCTGCTAAACATCAACATGTTAGCATTTCTCACAGAGCCACTAGCATGTTAGCATTTTCATTGTGAGCATGTTAGCATGTTAACTGCATACTCATAAATCTGAACAGCATAACATCAGACAAATGTAACAACATGATTATATTTACATGTGCAGCTAACATGTTTCCTATGATAGTGTCCTATAATACCAGGACTAACCAGCTCTACACTTTAACACAAGAACGATTAAACGATTAGCGCCATACTCCAGGAGGTATAGTTAAATAAAAACACAGTTTCAGGTGGTCTAACTTAGTTTGCTAGTTAGTGGATTATTCAAGCTTTCAAACACGTCGGGTCTATTTGATAGATTTGGTAGTTAATAGCAAAACGTTTAAGCTAATGCTAACTGTTTCATGTATGTAAATGGAAGATGCTAAAACGATTAGTGTCATACTCCGGGAGGTATAGTTAAATAAAAACACAGATTTGGGTGGTTTAACCTGTTTTGCTAGTTAGTGGATTAGTCAAGCTTTCTAACCAAGTAGGGTCCATTTGATAGATTTGATAATTTATTCAATATCAGCAAAACGTTTTAGTGAATGAATAGAAAATAAAGTGGTACTTTAGCTGAA
This sequence comes from Thunnus albacares, assembly GCF_914725855.1. Classification (NCBI taxonomy): domain Eukaryota; kingdom Metazoa; phylum Chordata; class Actinopteri; order Scombriformes; family Scombridae; genus Thunnus; species Thunnus albacares. The sequence continues at coordinate 34,133,455 of NC_058113.1, forward strand.
AATGAGCTGTCAATCAAACATGAACAGGACACGCCCACACAGTCCTGAGAAATGGTTCGAGCAGCCAAATGAGCTGTTTTTGAGCTCAGTTTTCTAATAGTTATGAATGTTTATTTTCATTCAGATTTTTGTGGATGCTTAATGAGACACTCAACTTTAATATCATATATGCATTTTTATGATTTCAAGTTTCCAGAGGCTTTAAGCTGTTTCTTTATGTCCACGTCTTCCACATGTGTGGGCATGTTAGCTTTAGCTTCATGCTAGCGTCAAGGAAGGACAATATCAAGACTACATGTTGTTTATATTCACATTTATAAGTTATATTTGGGAGAATCATGTGGAAATGCTACAGCGCTACGCAGTAAAAACTTTGATGCTCCTGTGGATGTCATCCAGTACAAAACTCAGCGTCAGGGTGGCTTCACGGACACAGGTGGACGCACAATAAGTGCAAAGAAAATGGGTTTATTGTGAGAAACGAGGACTCGCAGCTGATCCCCTTCATCGTTTTCTTCAGACTTCTGACTGACTGAATGTGTTTGGTGGCAAAAAGCAGAATAAATAACTCAACAGCACTAATTCATGTTGTTTTCTTCATGGCTCAGATTCATGAAAGATATATAATTCAGATTCTGTCGCTGTGCATAAACAGTCTGGAAGGTGAATTTTTAAAGCCAGAAATCAGCAACTGGAAAAGTAATCACTGGTATTGATCTCACTGATATTGATCAAGAAGCCAATGAACCATGCAGATACTGTATATTATGGGCTTTTTTTGATATATAGGAACATAAAAAATGTACATTTATTGCATTTCTACAGCAGTAATGAGCAGACTGATGTACAGCAGTGACCTTGTAGTGAAACCTGATCCTCTTCAGTCAGATCAGAGCTGCGGTTGTCGTCTTTAAACGAGCATCCTGGACTCTAACCGTGACCCTTCTCTTCCTCCTTACATCCTGTGTAACCTGAGCGGGCGGCGTGGAGGAGGATTTATTTACCGGAGGATAATATCTGTAACTTCCAGAACATTACAGGCCGGTCAGAGGAGGTTAATCAGATGAGCCGGAGTGCTGCTGATGGGATGGAGGAAGGGAAGGTGATGAAGTGACCGGCGGTCAAGGTGGAGACACGATCGATTCACACGGCTTCCTGTGAGGGGCGGAGTTTATCGGCGATGGAGATGATGAGACTGAAGATCAGAGCAGAGACGTGATGAGAAATGTTTGAGCCTGGTTGGGAAGTTATTTTGAGTTTTAGTCCTTTATTTTCTAAATGCAGACATGAAGATTTAGCTGCTGCGGGCTGCAGATTGTGGAGGCGTAAAACTAATATATCGATTCAAAGAAGCTCCTAATTTATACTTCTTCCACATTTTATATTATATTTTTTAATTTGCGTCTCCTGTTCTTTTACAGTTTGATCCCCAGGACAGAAACTTTTGCCGCAGCGCAACATGATGTCATCTGGCGAGATGCTGCATTGGCCAATCACATACATGCAATTCATATTTAATTTCTGGGTCACTTTTGAGTCATTTTCCACCGTGAGGGAACAGAAGAAAGGTTTAGTTTTTAACATCAACCAGCAGAGGGAACAACAAAAATGCAAATCTCTACAAAACCAAAGTGGTTGTATGTAGATATAAGTACTATTATAGAGTGGGCCTAATAAAAATACCACTTATTAAACTGCCAATCATACAAAATGTAATAATAGTAAGAAGAAGAAGAAGAAGATAAAACTATGCTGCTGTAGCTCAGCTTGCTGTGTTGCTGATAGTTCAGCTCAGCACTGAATGTTACAAACTGCTGTGAAGTGTTTTTGGCTTCTGATAAACCTTTAAATGCATTAATCTGTAATCTTCTGGATTGTGTTTTATTGTCTCACAGCAGCAGAGTCAGAACACACGAGGTCACATGTTCATCAGGAACATCAGAATAGAAAAATAGAAATAAGGAAATAATTTCTGTCTGTGTTGTTTCTGTGTGTATATATGAAGCTTTTTCACCTGTTTGTTTGTATATAATCGTCATATATTTATGTTTATGTATCTCTGATCAGCCAATAGAAACTGGAGTCACATTCCTTGTATTCATAAACATATTTGACCAATAAATCTGATTCTGATCTGCAGATTTCTTTCCGAGAGTTCACTTCACATCTTTATCATATGAAGGTTATATAGTTCTGCTGTTGTCGGGGTCTGGGGGTCTGGGGTTTACCTGGCTGCTATATTTCAGCCTCGTTCCTGATGAAAGACGCCATGTTTCAGTGAAAACTGAGCACATGAAAGGAGGATGATGAAAACAGGAGATCTGAAATGTGTTTCTCTCTGACATCAGACCACAAAACTGGTTTCCCTCAAAAAGACTGAGTCTTGAGTTTTAATATGAACAAACAGTGTTTGTTTGTTTCTCACTGGAAGGTTAAAGGGCTTAATTAAAACTAGACTTTATTATTTCTGTCGTTGTATTTTGTTACAAGCTGCTGATACTGAATAAGATCCAATATTTATTTTTGCACATTTAGCTGCTGCTGTGTATAATGAGACTCATGTCTGTGTCCAGAATCTGAATTAAACATGTTAGTGATGTAATTAAGTTGTTTTATTATAAACCTGTTGTTTATCCAGTTAAATTTTAATGAGCTTCATACTGTTTATAGATCTACTGCAGCGATTTCTGCTAAATGGATGCAGATGCAGGAAACTTTCAGACTTGAAATAAGTGATAAACTGAACATAATGTGGTTATTTCTCCGCATGATATAATCAGATTATCATATTGTTTTATCAAATAGCAGTTGAAGGAGTTTAATGAGTGAAATGACAGAGGATTAAAATAATCTTATTATTCGGTCGCATCCATTTTAATCCTGACAGGAAACATTTCCACATAATTATTACATGTAAATTAAATATGAAACGATCACTTTGAGGCTGGAAAATGTCTTGTAAAGTTTATTTTATCTCCTTATAAACAGGCTGACATCAGCTCCTCTCAGACACGTTTTATTATTATTGATTCTTTATTTTACAGCAGCAGCGTGTCGAGTTCCTGCAGTTCCTCTCACGTCCACTAGACGCTGCTGTGATCAAACTCAGACTGTATTGAAGTGAATGGAAAAACCAACGACTTCTCTCTATAAATACAACGTGAATAACCTGCAGTTAAAGAGACGTCACAGTCGTGCAGATCTATTCTGTTCATAACTCTGATAAATAACATGATTAATGATCAATCATTAGGTGCTTGTCAACCCGTTCTCATTCATATTAACAATATTAACCCGTCTGCAGGGTTAGGGAGGGACCTGCTGTCACTTCTCATGTTAAAGTTTTATTTAATGACATCATCAATGCAAAAACACAAGAGTCTCCTTGATAATTCAACAGTACAATAGGTTAATGTTACAGCCATCAGTTTTAATTATTTATCCTTCGATTCTGAGAAATACTAAACCTGGTTGGTTTAGTAAATAAACATCTGGTTAACTTTCCCACCACAGCTGCTTAAAGCTCTAATATGTAATTATTCCACATTAAAATGTCTAAAAACAACTAGACCTGTGTTATATATGTTGTTGAGTTGTGTTCTTACATTATCCCAAATGTTTCCAACAGTGTTCAAACTCAGAGAAATCTGTAATTTAATCAAAGTAACGGACCGTTTCATTTGGTCGCCTGTCGATGGCGTCATACCTCCTCTACCAAAGAGTAAACACGCACCAGATGCATACGGCGGCGCTGTGTTTGTCCGCTACAATGGCGTCTACCAAAGAGTAACTTACACACATACAAGATAATACATCGGTGTTGTGGTTGTTCCACACAAACTGTTATAAATGGACTTTTATTCAGTTTTAAACCACATTTTCATGATAAATTTAGGTGGTTTTTAACTTTATCTTTTAGCCGGAAGAAGGATTTTAGTCATTGGACGTCTGGATCTTAAGTTATCAGAGAAATAAACTGGACAAACGTTAGCAGCAGCTCGGCTAACAGCCCCTCCAGGAAGTCCGGTGGTCACCAAACATCGTCAGAGATATATTGATTTTTTAGGTGAAACAGCTTTAAATTAATATTTTAACGATTTTAATCTGCGTGTACGTTTGTTCTGGAGAGGAGGAGACCTCTGCGGGTAAAAACATCCTGAATGATGAACACTGGAGTAATCCTATCCCGGTGAAGCTGGTTATTTAACAACGAAGACAACAACTCCCATGATCCCTTGCTACTTCACACCGTCATCACACTCCGTCTGTTGTTGTTGTTTTGATTGAGACGCCTAGCGGCTGAGATTACATATTGTGCGTTTAAGTTAAAGTAAACAGTAAAGTTTTCTTTGATCGCTGACGTCAACATGGCGGCTGGTTAGTTGCTGTTCGTTCATGCTGAAACGTTCTTAAATGTCGTCTTGTTCTAGAGGTTGTTGAGACGTAACTTCAGTAGATGAGGAAAGATTAAAAAGACACTGATCCATCCTGTGAATGTTGTGTTTCCTGTGCAGACTTCCTGTCCCGCCTCCACCATGAGTGACATCTACGAGTCGGCGGCGAACTCTCTGGGTTTGTTCAGCAGTCCCTGTCTGACCAAAGTGGAGCTGCGGCTCACCTGTAAAGGAATCTCTGACCGCGATGCTCTGTCCAAACCGGACCCCTGCATCGTCCTCAAGATGCAGTCCCACGGACAGTGGATGGAGGTAGGTCGCCATGGCAACCACGCTATCTTTTTTAAAATGGTTTCTAATGATGTCGACGCTCTCAAACACTGTCTGGTTGATCTGTTTTGAGACTTATGTTTGAATTCTTTGGATTTATTACTTTGGTTTATGGTTTATTAGATTATTAGATTATTGCATTTTGTATTTAACTATATTTTACACATTTACGTTGGTCATGTCTGGTGTAATTTGCCTCCCATGGAGAGTCTCTCTTTGAATTTCTTTTCCTCAATGTTTCTACCAGTTCTCCTCGTCATAATGGAGCCTGATTCTTTATAATTAGATCTCAGGACGCTGAACTGTGCTGGTTGGGTCGTGTAGCTCATATAGTGAGTCTTGCTGATGTGGCAAATTCTCATTGAGAAATAAGAGCTGGAAGGTCGTGTTGGAGTTCAAGTACAGCAACACTGGACAGAAGCAGTGGAAATGATGAAGAATCTGTTAGAAATTAAATTTATATTACAATAAATGGTTTTTCCAAATTACGTTGTGTTAACAAACATCATCTCTGGCTGGATCATGTTCACAGTTTTTCTACTGAATGAAGCTACATGTGTGTATCTCCCTGCAGTCAGAGGTCAGAGGTCAGAGGTCCTGTGTGTTCAGAGGTTTAGACAACAAAAGCACTTTGGTTAAAGGAGGGTTCATCGTTTATTAAGTGTGTTAAACCAGCAGTCAGGTGTCTGTAATCATTCCTCCTGTTCATACTGACCATTAGAAGATCCCTTCATAATGACCTTACAATGGAAGTGATGGAGGACAAAATCCACAGTGTGTCCACACAGTCATTTAAAAGTCTGTGTGAAGCTTCTATTCAGCTTCAGCAGTCTGAGTTAGTCATATCAAGTGGATATCTGACACATTTACAGTCTTTTTAGCATCAAATTCCCTCTTTGTGTTTCCTCGGACAGTGTTTCCCTGTTGAGCTGCAGGTGGAAGTATAGTAACAAAAAGAGGGACTTTGGCACTAAAAAGACTGTAAGGTTGAAAGATATCTACTTGATTTGACTCATTTGGACGCTGAAGCTTCATATTAGCTTCAGATAAACTTTGAAATACATTTTTTGCACAGGAGGAGGACTGTGGATTTTGTCCTCCATCACTTCCATTGTAAGGTCATTATGAAGGGATCTTCTGATGGTCAGTATGAACAGGAAGAATGATTACAGCAAGAAAAACAGCTTTCATGTTCATTTGGGCTCCTGACTGTTGTTTTAAGACATACTAGTAAAATGGTGAACCTCTGTCCAACTCGTGTCCTCAGAGGAGTGTCGTTTGTCCTTCAGCCGTCGGTGAGTCTGATGAGTCGTTGCAGACACTAAGTGGTTCTGCTTGTGGTCTTCATGGTGTTTGAGCTGCTGGTTGAAGGTCCTCCTGGATTTCTCAGATACTCCAGTCATGTATGGAACGATGATGTACACACAGCAGACCGTCACACCAAAGTGAACAAACAACACAGTGAAACTAATAGAGACGCTGAGGGGAGATCCCACCAGCTGCTATCAGAATGAGCTGGAGAAGGACTCTACTGAGCACGCTCGGTAGAAGGACTCTACTGAGCATGCTCGGTAGAAGAATACTGAGCACGCTCTGAGTGTGAGAAGCCTGCAGAAACATGATTTTTCTGAGCAACTTTCAGTGAATCAGGGACCATCTTTGAATGTGGTTTCCAGTCCTCAGGTTCCAACCTGAGGCTCCGGACCCCCACAAAGGTCACAAGATAAATCTGAGAGGACATGAGATGATTAAGCAGGAAGGAAAGCAGAAATGCATGTTTATTTATTCAAACCTTCCTCTGATTTTTTTGTTAATTACTGGATAATTTATCTCTCTGAACCTCTAAACATTCACAAAAAAGGAAGTTGGACAGAAACACCAGTCCTCGCTGACACTGAGCTCAAAGGTTAAATCTTCAATCAATGAATCAAAATCTATTTATATAGCACAATTTATACAATTTAAATTTGAATAAATTTTATTTTGATCATTTAAACACATATATATACACACACACATACATACATAAGAAGAAATAAAACAAAATAATCAATAAAATGAACAATGAACATATACAACAGACTCTCAATAAGCAACATAAATAAACATTTGATGCAGGTGGAGTCCTTCCTCTACTCTGTACTAATCAATCAACCTCTGTGTTCATCAGCTTCACACACAATCAAACACGAATCAAGACCATCGTCTCCATCAGCGAGGTTTCCTTCCTCGTTTCTGAACCTGAACAGAAATATTTTTTACTGTTTGATTTCTTCATCAGAGTCTCACAAACTGAAACACGACGTTGTCTTAAGTTAGAACCTCCTCTCTTGTCTCAGAACATCTTCAGTTTGATGGCAGGAAGTAAATTATTTTCTTGTACATTGTTTGTGTCTTAAATTCAACCAGATCCATGAACTTCAAAGCTTGTGGCTGTAAAATCAGCTTGTTAGTGTGTTCACGTTGTTTACTATCCTCACGGCTCTTTTTTGATAGTCTGCATAATGAGTGTAACATGCTTTTATAGGTGTTGTTCACACCTCCACACAGTCATTCATATACGGTAATACAAGCAAACAATACAGAGTGAACATTGCTTTATGATCCACAGTGTGTGTTGTTTTTCTCTTTATTCACACATATCTATCAGGTTTATCACACCCAGAGATGTGTTTTCATATATTCTTCCTATATGAACATCGTGTATCATCACTTCAACTCGTGTGCTTCTTTTTATGATTTCCACACAACATACATTTTATGTTTAATGATCATTTGTCAAACCACATTTTTAATTTACTCATTTATATCATGTCAACCTCCAAAAGCTGCTGTGTCATCCACAAATAAAACAAATTATTCTTTATACCTTATATGCCATTTATATACAAAATAAATAACATAGGGCCTAAAACGGAGCCCTGCGGGACTCCACAAATAACATCTAAACATGTTGATTTGTATCTGCACAAAATGTTTCCTGTTTCCTTTATAGCTTTTCAACCGATTCAGCTCCTCTGATTACATACTGTTCCATTTTATTGATTGATATATTGTGATCAATGGTATTAAATGCTTTTTAAAATCTATAAATACTCACCACCACATACGTCTTATTATCTATACAACTGGTTATTTCTCCCATTAACTCCATTAATGCTGCAGGTCAACTGCTTCTCAGTGAAACTGTCCAACCTTCCAGTAAAGAGTTTTTTCCAGTATCTGAGAGAACTGGGAGAGTAAAGACACAGTCCTGTAACTGGTAAAACTTTATATCATTATATTTATACTTTCTGTCTCACTTACAGACTCATTGAAGGCAGTAACTCATCATTCGTATTGTTTATAGTCTTGTCGTTGTCAATAACATATTCAGGGTAACTTGTGTTTGTTGATCCATTTCTAATAATGATATTTATTATTTATATCACTAGATATGCTCTGATATTGTTTTTGTTATAATATTCCTTCGTGCATATCCTCATAATATTAGTCAGCATATTTTGTATCTTTTATATTTATTTTCTGCCTCTATGTTTCTATATTTTATGAATTCTCTGTGTAGGGTATTCTTTGTTTGTTTGTTTGTTTGTCTCCTGTATTTAATTTGATTGTCATCCTTTTCCTTCCCATAATCACAGCAGTAGTTCAAAGTGCTTCACAAAAAAAAAAAAAAAAAACTAAATTAATTCACTAATAAATTACAGGAATAAACTGTGAATCAAGAGGGAAAACAGTTAAAAAGCAGTTAAAAAGAAAACAAAAAACTAATGTGTTAATTAACAGCTACACTAAAAAGAAACCAGGTCTCTGTGGAGGCTCCTGTTTGATGTCTGCTGGCTCTTCTACAGTTTAGAGGCACAGATGGTAAAAAAGCAGCAGAGTTCTGAATCAGTATCAACCTATTAACTGATGCAATAATCCATCTACTTGTTATAAATAAAAAATAACATTTCTGTAACTCTGCTGGACCAACTGATGAGATTCTTTATTCATCTTATTTTTTCAGACATTGTTCAATGAGATTGCAAAGTTGCAGAACACATATTATTATTATTATTATATTTCCATCATATACTGTAAAAAACATGGACGAAGTCACCGTGACGTCACCCGTTGGTTTGTGAACTGCCGTTTTGAAGCCTCGAGTGTAGCTGTTTGACCGTCGTCGCCATCTTGGATTCGGCCATCGCCATGTTTGATTTTTGGAGCCAGAAGTGACCATATTTGGACGAGAGGGGTGGAGCTGACCATAGCGCTAGCTGCTAGCTTGGTTAGCATGATGCATTTACAATCTATGGTTATCAGTGATCATGCTAATGCTAATGTTAATTTTTGCTAGCGAAAAACAGGCCTAAAACCGTTAAAACAAAATGTACTCACCGGAAAAACTGATCATCCGACTCATCGATTGGTCTTTTATTACAACCAAACACTGAACAAGACTTTTTTAGGCGGCAACAATGTTCAATTAACTTTAATGAACTGAAAACACTGTGAAATAGCAGCAGCTACGCCCATACGCAACGGTTACGTTACGTAAGCAACGTTGTCGCCACGGTAGCGCCTTGTCAATCACAATGTAGCCACGCCTTAAAGCATACGCTGCTTTATCGTCATATTTAAATTAAATGGGGCCATAATTTACAGAACAAACATCATGCTGTAATGAAGGAGACGTGAAACTAGTGATTGAGACCATAAACTCATCAGGAAACAGTTTACTGAGGTAATAAATCAAGAGAGAAGTAGCGTCATTTTCTCACAGACTTCCATACAATCAGACTTCTTTTTTCGCCCCCTGCTGGCCGTTAGAGAGAATGCAGGTTTACGGCTCTTCCACATTGACTTCATTGTTCAGCCCCGGAGTTTGCAGCTTGATTTCCGTTGGATGGACTGGTGCAGCCAAACCTCAGATTTCTTTTAGTGTCTTCTTCTCTTTTTTAAGACTGAGACCATCATCACTGCATGAACGTGACTTCAGGACTCTGAGGTACAATGTGCTGCTCTGCAGATGAACCCCGGTGAACGTTTGACAGACAGCAGTTAGAGATAAACTGTTTACTTCGCCGACAGCGATAATAAAACACAGCAGAGCCTCAGTCTCCCTTCTCTTCTCTCTCTCTCTGTTCAGCCATCTGGAGCTGAACTGTTCTGTTTGGAAGCTGCTCAGGTTCATTATTGATGCGACAGATGATGAAGGAGAAAAGTGACGATGATTCTCTGCTGATCTGAAGCCCAGAGGAGGAAACGAGTCCAAACACACAGAGAGAGAGTAAACACACTGAGTATGATGAGCTTCTGGCTTCCTTCATATCTGATCTGAAGATTTGACTCACTTTACCTGCACATGTCAAACACCTCTAATGACGTCTTTGATTGGTTAAAAACTGATGTTAGCAGCTAAACTTCAGGCTTCGCCTTTTAGTGAAAGCAGAATGTTTGCAGCCTCGTGAGCCAGATGGATTTATTTATTTATTTATTGAGTTTATTTATAGGGGGACAGTTCACATTAATGAACAACATCAGTGTAAATGTGCTTTGATCAACAGCTGATACGCAGCCGTAGTCCTGAACCGGCGAATCTGCTGCTTCTTAACTGCTGCAGTCTGAAGTTCAGACAAATTAGAAGAAAAATTGATCTTTTAATGCTTTGATCAATCTGTGGGTCAAACTACTTTATCAATGTCAAACATCCACAACCTCCAGCTTCACTGTTCATCTGATCTGATCTGCAGCCGTCACATTTAGAACATTTTTTCATTTTTTATCAGAATCTGAATCAGCTTTATTGGCCAAATATGTTTATGTAAATATATAAATATATGTTTATGTATGCGAGGAATCTGACTCTGGTTTACACACACACAACAAGCTTCAGAGAGATACACAGCAACACGCCAGACAGAGATCATTAAACATCATATTATCTACAAGCAAACGGATGAAAAAATAGTTACATAACTATAGAAACAACAAGTGGAAACATCGTACAGGTGAAACTGTTTGTGTGTAACTAAACATCATGAACAAACACCACTAATAACATTAAATTACATAAAATTATAAAAAAAAAAAATAATAAATCAAGCCTGTCCATCTTTACACTGCAGGATGAAACACCAACATGAATATTTCATTCATCAATACAATCAAATGTGACTTCTAGAACAAAAACTACATTTCCCATAATGCTATGTGTATAAGAGAGCGGACAGCACAGCAGTTTAATTCTACAGTAATAACAGCAAAATCATAATGTCTTATGTTATAATTCATTCATTAACTTCTTACTTTGGCACTTTGAGTGAAACAAAACTCAATAATATATCTGAGTTATTTTAGTATTCTACCGATTATTCCATCGTCCATTAGTCCACTGACTTGCAGCTTTCTATTTTCTTTTTAAGTTTTGCAAAATATAAAAAAAATTCACTTTTGCAAACAAGTTTTCAGCTCAAGGAGACAAATATTAATTGATTTGTTTTGCAGCTACATGATGTTAATGTGTGAGTTCAGAGTTGCGTCATTCATGAGTTTGGCTGCAGGTTTTCTTCAGTGTGGTTGTTCTACAGACTCAGGTTGTATCTGGAATATGTTTTTCATCTTGTTGTTTGTAGCTCGCAGGTTTCACAGCTGGAGACTTTTTCTCACATCTTTTTTTTCTTTTTTCTCCCGTCGACTCGTCTCATCTCACCTGCTGCGGGATTCTCCTCCTCGTCATGACATCATCATCTCTTTCTTTGTGTAAATTAGGAGATGATTAGATCGTTTTTTTCTTCTTTCTTAAAACGCTGCATGCTCAGTGGATTAACTGAGTAAACAGATGATATGTGTGCTAATAGTCCGACCGCTCATCCAGCAAACACGACCTCTGATGTCGTGATTAAAGAACGAAGACGCCACAATTAAAACCTTATCAGCCTCCTCGTTAGCAGCTGTGAGATATTGTCACATCAAAGACATTTTCCTTTCCTGCTGCTTTCATCTGATGCCTCTGTGTTCAACTGATTTTTTTTTTTTAATTTGTGAATTCTCAACAACTCTGCAGCTCTTTTAGCTCCTGCTGTCATAATAACCGTCTGGTTTCCAGTTAAAAGGAGACTGAATACTGGACTCATGTTCATCATGATGACACTGCAGCAGGATGTTCATGTAGCTGGATGAGGAAGCTCTCGCTAACTTTAGAGGGTGATAATGTTTTTTAATGCTGTGTGTCTTTAAAAAATATGAAATAATATAAATATTGTACTTTCTACTCCACTACATTTATTTGACAGCTTTAGTTACTTTTCAGATGAAGATTTGACACAATGGATAATATAACAAGCTTTTAAAATACAACACATTGTTAAAGATGAAACCAGTGGTTTCCAACCTTTTTGGCTTTTGACGTCTTACAAAAAGCAGTGTGTAGTCGGGGTCACATTTCACATGTCTATGAGTTGTTAACAGCTCCACCAAATAGTGATTTTTCCCTCTAAACTTCTCACATGCTTTCATTTCAATAAATGTTCAAATGATCCAATATTTCAGCAAAAATCAAAGATTAGAGAAAAAGTCCAAAAACTGAAAACAGATTTGTGTATCAGAACTTTGTTTTTTCTTCTTTCCTCTCCCATTAATCATCTCACCACCCCTCAGATTTATCTGCTGACCCTTTGGAGGGGCCCCGACCGCTAGGTTGGGAACCAGTGGCAACCTGAAAAATGAAGCCAATGTGGAAGAGCCTTAAACCTGCATTCTCTCTAACGGCCAGCAGGGGGCGACTCCACTGGCTGCAAAAAGAAGTCTGACTGTATGGAAGACGATAAAGCAGGGTATGCTTTAGGGCGTGGCTACGTTGTGATTGACAAGGCGCTACCATGGCGACAACGTTGGTTACGTAACGTAACCATTGCGTATGGGCGTAGCTGCTGCTATTTCACAGTGTTTTCAGTTCATTAAAGTTAATTGAACATTGTTGTCGCCTAAAAAAGTCTTGTTCAGTGTTTGGTTGTAATAAAAGACCAATCAATGAGTCGGATTATAGGTTTTAGGCCTGTTTTTTGCTAACGAAAATTAGCAGTAGCATTAGCATTATCACTGTTAAGCATGGCTTGTAAATGCACTGTGCTAACCAAGCTAGCAGCTAGCGCTATGGTCAGCTCCACCCTCTCGTCCAAATATGGTCACTTCTGGCTCCAAAAATCAAACATGGCGACGGCCGAATCCAAGATGGCGACCGTCAAATCGCTACACTCGAGGCTTCAAAACGGCAGTTCACAAACCAACGGGTGACGTCACGGTGACTACGTCCATATTTTTTAGTCTGTGGTTGGGAACCACTGGACTAAACTAGCTAACTGCTTCACGTTGTCATAAACGAACTTTGGTGTGAACATTAACACGTGAAACCTCAGAAACATTGATTGGAGGGAAGTGATTTATGATGATGAAGTGTTTCTGAGTGTTAGAGCTCAGTAAAGCAGTAAATGTGTTACTGAGAGCAGGAAGTTTGTGATCAAACTTTACTTTCTGATGTGTTTAGTGTGTGTGAGCTGTCAGTGTGTGTGGTGTGACGGGTCAGACCTGCTTTCTGTTGCCCCACTTTATATTTTTAGTCTTCTGCTCACTGTAAAAATGCAGATGAAACGTCCATCTCTCTCTCTCTCCCTCTCTCTCTCTCTCTCTCTCTCTCTGCAGCTGTCGTCTGTTTCTGTTTTTATTTTCCTCTCGTCCCACTTTATCTTCAACTTTTAAGCTTTCTGAACGGTTCAGATCCGTCGTGGCGTCTGATATCATCCTGAGTCTGACGTGGAGAAGTGACGGCAGGTCAAAGAGCAGAATCACATGAGATTATTTTGTCACCAAACAGATTGAAGCAGATTTGAAGAAATTTCTTTTTTTGTTCTGTTGTCAGAAACGTTTCAGTCTCGTCAGTGTCAGTCGGTGTTTCTCTGCATTGTGAATTCAAAGCGTTATTGGATCAAACATTGTTTTGGAGTATTGGAAGAGAACTGTCAGAACCTGCTGAGCAGCTGGAGCAACACCAGCATCTAACCTTCATATGGCAAACATACACCAGCCAGATGTTCTGAGTCTGTTTTTCAGGTGCAGATGTGACACATTTATCCTCAAACGTTGCAGCTTGTGTGTCGCTGGTGTGACATGAATCTCTCAGGAGACGTGTTAACAGAAGTTGATTAGTGAATGTTTTCCAGCTGGATTTAAACCAGCTGTTGACATGTGATCTGTATGTGGTAGGGATGTGCAGAGAGCCCAGTATTTGTATTTGTATCTTTATTTGTTGAGGCAGCAAAATTATTTGTATTTGTATTCGAATAAAAAGTGGAAAAATCCTGTTTTTAGTAATAAGTTTTCATGAAGCGTGTGTCAGTAGTTCAGCTTTATCTCTGGGGAACACCCCCAACTCCAGGACTGATGTCCATATTAGGAAATGTGCGTCATGTAGCAGGTGGATGTGACTCCCCTCACTGAGACCTGCTGATAGACGTCACAGCGGAGCAGAGGAGAGACACTGAGATAGTGATGTAACCGACCTGCTCGCTGGTATTTAACATCTTTTATTTTTCTTCCTGAAAACAAATAATTTTCAAAATATTTGTATGAAACAAATATTCGTAAAAAAACCCACTATTTGTGCTTTGCTGAATAATGTATTTGTATTCGGGCACACCCCTAGTATCTGTATACATTATCTGGATAATATAACCAGTCCTCCAGATGAATCATGTGACTCCAGATCGACACACAGCAGCGTTTTCTAATCTGGCGTCTCTGTCAGCTGGACGACATCATCAGTCTGTGTTCTATAAAACCTTTAAACACGTCTCTGTCAAACTATAACGATGTTTTATGATGTGACAACAGTTACTACGACCGCTAGATGTCAGCTGTCAATCAAACTAACTAGAGGTTGTTTTTGGGCATTACGACGTCTGATCGGT